>NW_020439636.1:4939-10267 GCF_000699045.2 Agrilus planipennis
TACGTACGTACGTACGTACGTACGTACGTACATACACACATCATCAAAAAAATTGGCTAGCATGCTACTAATATGTTAAAACGTGGAAATATAATGAAAATTCCGATTTCACTTTTCGACCCAATTACAATAACTTCCTAATGGGAAGTTAAAAATATGGAGTCATTCAAGTACTACATAAGCACCAGAGGGGGGGTGAAGGAGTCTCTGCTTTGCTTATTTTTGATGACATCGAGAGGGTGGGTGATTACGTCGGCAATATTTGTTTATATACTTTTCCTGATATTTCTGCCAAATTTAGTAGACTCAGATTTGAACAAATACTATGTTCGAAAGAGGAAAGCATCTTCAGTGATTTCCCGAATTAAATAATTGTTATTGTTCAATTGCTCTCACATTGTGTTTTATATTGGTCCACAACATTGACCAGAAAAAATTCACTGCAATCGAAAACTTGGAGTCATGGGTTCAACTATCATGACTTATCATCATCATCATCATAAGGTCGTCAGTCCTAAGACTGGTTGGACACGCACCTCCACTTTTCCTATCCTGAGCTAATCTTCTCATTTCCCAAAAACTAGAACAACTCACATCCTTAACTATTTGCGAACAGTAATATGTCTCTGACTAGACCCGCCTATTTTTTATTGACTTCCATAGAGTCCTTTGTTCTCCTATTCCTTCTAATACCTCTTCATTTCTAACCTTTTCTACCCACGTTATCCTCATCATTCGCGTATAACACCACATTTCGAAAGCTTCTAATCTGAAGACGCTAATTAAAAATTTCCCAAATTTTTAAATAGAAAAACTAAATTANGAAGATGACAAGAAGGAGGATGGGTATAAAAATTACTAAAATTCTGCTTACGTAATACTTGAAAAGGAAAATTTTGCTAAATGAGCAAAGTTTATGAAAATTGTTCAGGCAAATGTTTCGATATTGATGCTAAACAACAAATTAACTAGCTATCAGTTTTTTCGCTTTTAATAATAGTTGGATTAGGTATCATCGTTGTAATTATTAATCGTAACAGGTAAAGAAAGCAAAAATCACAAAAGTAAACACTGTCTGGAAAATAAGCTTACGATATAGCTGTAGGTATATAAGAAGTCTCGAGAAAAACCAATTTCTTTTTCCTATTTCAAACTGTTGGATTAGGTTTGTCAAGAGAAATGTAGGTACATATTCCCAAAGAAACAACCTTCATTCAAAGAAAAAACCCAACTTCATGAATTCTAAAGTTTTCATAAGAATAACAAAAAAATAACAATTTGAATAGCTCCAACTTTGCTTAAGAAATTTTACTCTTGTTTACACTGCAGGCAGTTAACTTGTTGAAACATAAATCTGAAAATATGAATTTATAAAATCAAAAATTACAATAAACACAGTTACGTGATATCATTCTCTATAAAACCGTTGACACACTCTGGGTATAACATCTTCAGTGATGAACTTCAAAATGATATTTACACCAGAAAGCAAGCAACATCTTAATTAATTAATAAATAGGAACTTGAAAATTGGAGCCATTATCCATATGGATCTTATTATATATAGCAGGAATATTTATGATAATACATAGGTTAGAAATGAGAAGATATTAGAAAGAATAGGATAATAGAATTTAATAAGAAAATCACAAATAGTCAACGATATGGGATGTTCCAGTTTTAAGAAAATGCAAAGATTAGTTTAGGACAAGAAAGATGGGACGCGTCCAGCCAGTCTTAGAACTGATGACCCTATAATGATGATGGTGAAAGGTATTTGGTTCGTAACGTTATCTACATACGTAGGTAGTCATAACGTTTCCTTTTTAATAATAAATCGTTGTAGCCTCAATTTGTTCTGACAGTAACAGGATGTTTAGCAATTGCTTAAAAAAAAATGTTTCCAGTTAAAACTACAAAAAGGGGGAAAATTGGAGTTCGTGGAAGGAAAATAACGAAGAAATTCATGAAAGGATTTAACCTACATTGGGTGACTCATGCCCTTTCCATGAAAGTGTCCGACTTGGCAAAATTAATAAATTCTGACGTGGCAGTACAGTCTGGAAGATACACCATGTCCATTTCCGGTAAAATTAAAATATTAGAGAACAACTAAAGAACCACAACAACCAATGTATTAGTTGTAACTCTCATTAACTGGGAAATCCTGGGACTCCCACAGTGTTGCCAAGTAAACCTTCAGCATGGCTTGTAAGTAGAGACGGCTGTGATNGAGGTACGTGTCCAACCAGTCTTAGAACTGACGACCTTATGATGATAATGGCGAACTAGCTTCAAATGGGTCAAATGCGTTTCATCTGCTGCAAAAGTGGTTTAGGTGCCTCGGATTACCACATACCCCTGAAATTCAAAACATTCCTGGCAGGACGAAGGAGTCAGGTATGAGGTAAGCATCTTGAATTTCAATGGGACTATGTCGATAAATAAAACTACAAAACTCAAATTGTTTTCTTTCATCTCAAGCCAAGTTACTTATCAAACTATCCAAAAATTGCTCGGCTGTTTCTAAGCTTGCGATTGCATTAAAGTTCTGCATGGCTAAGGTAACATAACTCTTTTAAAATATGTTTTCCAAACCAAGAAATCCAGAGTTCCGGACTTTAATTAAAAACAAAGTTCGGTAGTATAATACGAACAAATCTTGATAAAAACTCTCTTTATTTAACTATTAAACTTCTGTAGCTAAGTTTAAGTCATTCGTCTCATTTAGTATTACGTCGCGAGCTTTAACAGGAAACTTTTCGTACGATAAGAGTCTCGTCCGAATATGAATTGCAAATTTAAAGATGGAACGCCCTCAGTAACGCGATACACCGTCTACTTTAGGAAATTAATACTTTCCCGTATTCGTCTCGCGGTAAACATCGTAATTTTTAGGTCATTCCTTTTTCTCCCTCTACAATTTGCTTCCAATCTTATGGAAAACAAAAATTAATTTCAAATTAATAATAAAGAATCGTTACATAATGTGCTAATGCACTTTATACAGGGTGTTTCTGAAATAAGTAGCAAGCTTTGAACGGTGTTAACTAGATGCAATAAAGAATCGCATGATGGCTAATAAAGTAGCGTGGTTAAAAACCAGACGAGGTTACACACCGAAGCCGGCCCTGGGCGTGAATACGTAGAGAAATTAAGCAACTGCATCGATGAAAAATGTAAACAGTGACGGCCGTGGAACTACCAATACTGTAAAGGTAAAGGTCTAGATGATGGATCGAAAGAGGTGGTCTCCCCCACCACTGTACCATAAAAAGTTCGTGGCGGTCTCACCCCCATAAAAAGTTATGGTGTTTCAAAGNTAATGTGCTAATGCATTTTATACAGGGTGTTTCTGAAATAGGTAGCAAGATTTGAACGGTGTTAACTAGATGATGATGGCTAATAAAGTAGCGTGGTTAAAAACCAGACGAAGTTACACTCCGAAGCCGGCCCTGGGTGTGAATATGTAGAGAAATTAAGCAACTGCATCGATGAAAAATGTAAACAGCGACGGCTGTGGAACTACCAATAAAGTAAAGGTAAAGGTCTAGATGATGGATCGAAAGAGGAGGTTTCCTCTACTACTGTACCATAAGAAGTTCGTGGCGGTCTCACCCCCATATCAAAGTTAATAAATATGCCAATTTTTATACATTTCTAGGCCTAGGCATGTAAATATTTACACAGTCATTCTTAAGCAATATTCAAAGGTAAAACTAATAAAAAATATTGAGAAAGTTATAAAAAATATTATTTAAATAGCTTTATCAATAGGGTAAGTTAGGTTAGGTTATCGGGTTTTGTTCAAGTGACCACCCTCTTTCGATCCCCCACCTCCACCCGCTTGAAAATATTTTTTTATTGAGTTTTATTTGAATTATAGTGTATGAAAATTGTCAAAATAATCAACTTTCAACCCGCATAACTTTTTATGGGGGTGAGACCGCGGCAAATTTTTTATGGGGTTTTACTCAGGTGACCACCCTCTTTCCATTCCCCCTACCCCACCCCCATCTAACCTCCATAACTTTTTATGGGGGTGAGACCGCCACGAAATTTTATGGTGCAGTGGTGGGGAAGACTTCCTCTATCGATCCCACCCACCCCCACCCCCGAAGGGGCCATCATCTAAATATTTACCAAAGTAAATATCAACAGCTTACTGTGTACTACTCTGCTACACATAATAATATTTAGTTAACTAGATCAGCGGTTTCTAAACCTGGTATTCCGTGGAATGCTGATGTTCCGTGGAAGGGTCCCGGGTATGTGCGAGATACGACATTTTTCTCCTAATAAACATATAAAAAATTCTGCTAAAAACAACCGTTCTGCATTTAACCATAACAACGGTATANTTTATGGGGTTTTACTCAGGTGGCCACCCTCTTTCGATCCCCCCTACCCCACCCCCATCTAACCTCCATAACTTTTTATGGGGGTGAGACCGCCACGAACTTTTATGGTACAGTGGTGGGGAAGACTTCCTCATTCGATCCCACCCACCCCCACCCCCAAAGGGGCCATCATCTAGACATTTACCAAAGTAAATATCGACAGCTTACTATGTACTACCCTGCCACACATAATAATATTTAGTCAACTAGATCAGCGGTTTCTAAACCTGGTATTCCGTGGAATGGTGGTGTTCCGTGAAAGGGTCGCAGGGTATCTGCGACATACGACATTTTTCTCCTAATAAACATATAGAAAATTCTGCTAGAAACAACCGTTCTGCATTTAACCATAACAACGGTATATTTTTCGTGACCAAACCAATAATGAGAGATCAAACCCTAACGGTTCATTGTATGAAAGGGATGAGAACCGCTACATTTGTGAAAGAAATACATCTAGATGCCAGAGGAGTTTATTTATTATCATTATTATATGCGTATAGATCGTGTCCAATTATGCATAGCAGTCTGACTCATTTATTTATTGAATATTTACCGCAATTTTTAAATGTAGCTAGTGTTATCCGAGAATGTGATTAATAACAGATGTATTACTGACAAGGGATTTTAGAAATACATTGAAGATATAGGAAGTCAGCATCTATCAATTCTTCTACATACAGAAGTGAGATGGCTTTCGAAAGGAATGTTGGGCAACCAATTTTTACATCCATTAGTCATGTAGACCTATTGCATAATGAGAAATGCATAATAAAATTGCCTTTTTCGATAGATAGGTATATTCGATAAACTTAACGTAATCGGTGGGCCCGTACAGTGAAGAATAACAACTATCGTAAGCTATCTATCTCTAACCAAAACAAACGACTTCTGGGTTGAATGTATTGAACAAAAAAGTTTCGAATTT
>NW_020439637.1:0-3385 GCF_000699045.2 Agrilus planipennis
TGGGAATGGGTGGGTGGTGGTTCGGATGAGAAAGATAAGACGGACGAAATGAAGACAGAAGAGAATGAAAGATTATCTGTGGAATATTACTGCCTAAGCATTTGCCTAAGTGATCCAAGGAAACCGCAGAAAAACTTGGACCAAGGCAGACGGACCCGGAATCGAACAGGCGTCCTCGCGAATGTTAAGCAATGGTCTAGACCTCTAGGCCATGCCGCTCGGTCATCATATGTAAATCTATGCATACTAATCTTTTGCCCCTGTACATCTTTCCCTAAAGTTGTCCTGAAATGAATTATGTTTATCCCTTGTCTGGCTCCCTTCCTAATATTTTATACAAATGTATTAACTGAAGAATGCTTTTTTTGTTGTAGCCATGCCCTCTTGTTTGAGAGTCGTCCAGTTGGAATTGAGCTATTTATTATTGCTGCGTATATATATGTATGTATATATATACATATATACCTTGCACCCCATAGTAGGGGGTGATCAATCCTTTCGATCCTCGTTCGGTACCCAACTAGAGAGAACTTTCAAAGATTTGCATTAGATGCCTAATTGAGTTGCACCCCCAAAAGGGTTTTATCATTTGTTTTCAGAACATACCAAAATTTCAACAGAATCAGTGGTGAGCATACTAATCGAGGTTTTACATTTTATTCCATTCACTCATTCAAAATAATTGACATATTGGGTAGTTTTCTCATTAAACAAGTATTTCGTTTGAGGTAATTGTTTATTTTCGTCAAATGGCAGATATCTTTGTTATACCAACATCAATCTTAGTGTTTTTATCCTGACTTTGATATTGTTCATTACTATAATTTCTATAAGGATAACGGAATATTGGAAATTTCTTAAGAAATGTAGCACCTAAAATATGCATTGTCATTAATAAAAAGTTATAGAATCTTCACTATACTCATAATTTTAATTTTAATAATAAGGAAAAGGGAAATATTTTTGGCTCACATTTTCAGTAGTACTTCAGCTAAAATTTAAAATATATCTTTTTTTTTATCTAAATGTTTTTGGCCCAAACAAATAAATGAATTCTGACTCACCCACTGGAATAATATCTCTTCCAAAATTTTCATGTAAATACTTCTGTCTAAAACATTACTTCTTTTTGTAATAAGGACTGCTTTTTTACTTTTGAAATGCAATAATCGTTTTCTAAAGGTACTACAAATATGCGAGTGAAATACGAACTGTTCCAACTTTTATAACAATAATAAGTTTATGTCTGATGCTTGTAACAAGTTATCCTTAAGAGTTAAGTACTTGAAGTGTCCACGAAGGACTTCGTGCAAAAGTGACCATGTTCTGGCCCGTCGCCCTAGAATAATCGAAATTGTAAATCGTACTTTTGCTGCCATCCCATGTACCAAAGCACTTAAAGTAACTTTATGCTAATGGTACTTCACGACTAATTGGTCTTGCTGTCCATTTGTTAAAATAATTTAAAAACAGGGGCTCTCACGGATAGGAGTCGAGATAATGAAAATCTGTTTGTTCGTCAAAATCAATATTTTCGTTTTTAATATTATTTTCAATGTTAACGAAAGTTTTAGTGTAGAAAATGCATAATGTAACTCTAATATACACTAAGAGCGAGATGCAATCATCAAAGAACAGCTTCATCCGTTGAAAATTTTATGACATAGGTACCCGAGATAAAAATGTTCAGTCTCTCAGTGTCTGAAAGCGAGACTCGAGTCTCCGTCTCTCATCAAGTCTCTCTGGTGTCGCTGAGAGAGACAGTCAAGAGACTGTCAAAAAAACTGTTTAGCGTCTCTGAACGAGAGACTCGAGTCGCTCGTAGAGAGATCCTCATTTCGTATCCAGTCTGAACGAGAGACTCGAATCTCTCAATAAGTGGTGTCTCGATAGACATGTTTAAAATTTTCTAAGTTCAACATATTTCAGAGATCCCAGTCTTTCAACGAGAAACTCGAGTCTCTCAATTTTTCAGTTTTATTCATTCAGTCTCTTTGTGAGAGACTCTAATCTCTAAATTAACAATTTTATAGTTCGAGTCTCTCATACAGAGACTGTGACTGTGAGATCCATAAAAACACCTAGACAATAACTGAGAGACTGTGAGAGACGCTCTCAGAGACGCTGAAAAACTCTGAGACACTGGAGAAAGACTGAAAATTTTTATCTAGGGTAAATTTGTACTAATACCTGCAACCATTTTTTCATATATAAATAAAAAGAGAGGTCAATAAATGCAATTTATAGCATTCGAGAAATGAGGTTTTGCCCGAAAAAGTTCGATCTTTAAGACAGTTTTCAATAAATACAAACACATTACATACTATCAATAATTCTTTTTCATTCTTCTTCTTGTTTAGGTCATCATAATAAGTTCGTTAGTCCTGAAACAAGTCGGACTTTCGTTGATTAGATTTAGAGAAAGTAAATTACCCTTTCTGGTGTGTACAAGTGGTAGGCTCATTGTTCATGTTGCTTTTTAAATACGTAACAGAACAACGGAAGACTTATGATTCGTTAGTCCTGAAACTAGCTAGACACGCACCTCCACTCTTTACTATCCTAAGCTAATCTTCGCAGTTCCCTAAAACTGAAACAATCCACATATGTAATTATTTGTAAACAGTAATCTAAGCTAGGTCTATCTCTACTCCCGTCAACTCCTGTTTCTGCTTGCAATGTCTCTAAGTAGCCCGTCGTGCTTCACAAGGTGTCCTACCAACCTTTCTCGCCTATTTCTTATTTCTAACCTTTTCTATTCAAGACATCTATATCATTCGCCTATAACAGCACATTTCAAATGCTTCTAAGCTTTCTTTTTCTTTTTCCACCGCGCCCACCGTCCACGTTTCGCACCTGTTTAGAACCGTGCTACATACATATATCTAAATTAACCGTTCGCGACCATAGGAATGACTTCTTTTTGTTAAAGGTGACTCTACTCTTTGGTATTTTCTGTTTTATATCTCTACTACTCTTTCCATCCTGAGCTATCTGACTTCCTAGATACCGAAAATCATCACTTCTTTTAATTTTTCGTTTCCTATCTTTATATTCGCTCTTTCCTTTCTTGTTTTCCCTTACACATCAGTATCTTTGTTTTACTTTTATTTATTTTCATGCAATACCATTTTGTCATTACGGCTTCCATTTTATTTAAAGCTATCTCTAACTAGTGCTTGCTAGATACTAAAAAAAACTAAAAAAAAACTTTTGGGTGTTTCATTCCCACCAGCTAGTAATGCTGGTGGGCGAGTAGTCTCTCCGGACTATGCCGGAAGGTAGGGCGGAAGGCCCTCTTCAGCCTGCTTTCAGGAATCGTGGGAATGGGTGGGTGGTGGTTCGGGTGAGAAAGATGAGACGGACGAAATGAAGACAGAAGAGA
>NW_020439637.1:3897-10556 GCF_000699045.2 Agrilus planipennis
ACTTTTTAACGTAGATAATATAGATTTCTGTTTTAGATATTGAGAGACTTACCCCCGGTGTCTTGGGCGCTGATCAACGTTAACAATTTGGTTAAACTGATTAGAGCCAATCACGTTCCGCTATTATTCAAAATAGGGGCACGTGATAGGCTAAAACTTTCTGGAACATTCCATATCGATTTTAACAGTTGCACACAATTTGGAACATTCCAGATCATTCCAGATATTTCTAGAACTTTCTGGAACATTCCATATCGATTTTAACAGTTGCACACAATTTGGAACTTTCTAGATCATTCCAGAAATTTTTAGAACCTTCTAGAACATTCTAGATCGATTGTAACAGTTGCACACATTCTGGAGTTTTCTGGATCATTTCATAAATTTTTAGAACTTTCCAAAAGGTCTCATATGTTAGAAAAGGACAGATATGTATTTTTTCACACTTTCGCCACCTACAACCACCCACGTCCACCCACCGTGACCAAACTCCCTTACTTTATATACTATTTCGATCATAAATTGAGATGTAAGCTATCCTATCTTTCAAGTTGGATCAAACTGCACACGGTGTACAAATTTGATTAAAATCGATGAAGTAGTTTAGGAGTCCATCGCAGACAAACAACGTGACACGTAATTTATATGTATTAAGATAAACAGCCTAACAGAAATAAATACCAAGTTTGCAGGAGGTGATACACTACCATAAACCATGAAAATTAAGTAATTTTATGTCTGTTAGTTTTCGAGAAAAATGTAGTTGAAAGTACAGGTAAATTCAATTCCGGCCCTGNTCCCTCCGGACTATGCCGGAAGGTAGGGCGGAAGGCCCTCTTCAGCCTGCTTTCAGGAATCGTGGGAATGGGTGGGTGGTGGTTCGGATGAGAAAGATAAGACGGACGAAATGAAGACAGAAGAGAATGAAAGATTATCTGTGGAATATTACTGCCTAAGCATTTGCCTAAGTGATCCAAGGAAACCGCAGAAAAACTTGGACCAAGGCAGACGGACCCGGAATCGAACAGGCGTCCTCGCGAATGTTAAGCAATGGTCTAGACCTCTAGGCCATGCCGCTCGGTCATCATATGTAAATCTATGCATACTAATCTTTTGCCCCTGTACATCTTTCCCTAAAGTTGTCCTGAAATGAATTATGTTTATCCCTTGTCTGGCTCCCTTCCTAATATTTTATACAGACTGCATGTACATATATTACCACTCAATAATAATTTAAAAATGTCAAACGATATAATGTCAATAATTTTCTATTTAGATCACTCGTGCAAAGTTAGTAGGTAGTAGGTACCTACATCCAAATTATTTGTTTAAAATGGCAAGTTAGTAGGTCAATTAGCAATCGTATAAACACTCAACATTGAGCGATCAATTACGTGGAAGAAGTGAGGCAGGATGACCGTCTTCACTCACCGTAACGATTTCCAAGTCATTTTCTACGAATCCCCACTATAGTTAAGTTGTTATAAATAAAGTACTTTTGAAGTGAAACTTCTTTACGCACGGTAGAGTAAGTTCATTTCATGCGAGTTGCTATGTAACGAAATCATGCAACGGATGTCGAGTAGTGGGGATCGCTTGAGCCGTGAGCGCGCTTCAATGCAACGTTCGTTACAGGCAACTCCGGCATGTATAGTGAAAAATTTAAATTCATAGTGTACAAATAATACCATTAAACCAATTCCTTAACCCCTATCCCGGTATGTTTGTGTGTTTGAAGAAGTTTCACTTCAGTAGCGTGTTGTATNTATTTTTTTGTAAGCAGCCAAACCATTTTTAGGGGTCAAAGACCCCCTAGATACAAATTAAGTGTATTATAAATCCATCTACTTGCATTACAAATCCATTTACTTATCGCGCTTGCGCTTATACTCACAGCGGCATATTAATTATGCCTGAAGGGGGGGGGGTTGACCCCCTACAATTGGTCTGGGTGCTTACAAAAAGTATTAAAATTTTTTTTTTGTAACATATTTAAAAATGAAGACTCAAACAATAAGGAAAATTACGATTTTATTTTGCGAACTTTGAAGCATCTGGCTGAAATTACCGTCGATTGGAAGTGCCTGGCACACCTTTACCCCCTGATATCAGTAAATTGGTCGACGGTCCTAGTTAACAGGTATGCATTCGTTCGAAGTACATACCGATACTAGCTCTATCTCACCTGTTTTGTTACTCAAAAAATAATTAATATGCGGCGGCTTTTCCCACAAATTGAATTTATTTAAAATTGTTTTAAAATCAGTGTTCTTAGGTACCTGTGTGATAATTTCGAAGGATATCCTTTACTAAAGTTTTTTGGCTAAATTTTACAATGGCTTTGAGAAAAACAAGACATTACGTCTCATCTCTACATTAGAGCTACTCCACACGACGTGACGTATTTATTACATTTACATGTTATGCTCCAGTCATAAAGAAGCGGTTATTTTTATTATTAAAACGTTTAAATTTAACACGGCCGCATCAGAAAAGTCTTGGACCAGCGTATTTATCAAGTAACTTGGTTGAAAATCGAAATTCCGCGCGCGTTCATGAAACCGCATTCGAAAAAAGAGCAAGCAAAAGTTAATGGCAGTCCTTCCTCGCCGTAAATATAGGGTTTCCGACACCGTGAAGAATCGGAACGAATATTTCTTATGCTATTTAATGCGTTTCAGGTCGATAATCTGGGTTAGCCGCGTTTTCGGATAATCGCCGTAAAATGCTGATAAGATTAAAAAGTGATCGAAATTTAAACACGAATAATAATTAAGCACTCCCAAAATCGCAAAAAGGAAGATCGGTAATCGCTCAAATCTGGAACACACCCCTAAAATAATAATTTTATTAATGATCAATAAACTCAGTTCTCATCTTACAAATATGGGCCGGTATGTTTTATTCAAATACAAATAACATACTCGAAAATAACGTAAAATATTTAAATCTCTTTATGAATGCAGTAGGGATGAGTTACAGAGATTGAAGAGTGATACTTAGTTTGTATAAAGAACAACAGGCAATTATAAAACTGGAGCAGCAACGCTACTGTTTAATCTATACATCGAAGACCCGATCAACATCATTAAAGGCAGTACAACTGTAGGGATAGATATACAGGGGCAAAAGATTAGTATGCTTAGATTCGCAGATGATATAGCATTATTAGCATCTAGCAAGGAGGAGTTAGAGATAGCTTTAAATAAAATGGAAGCGGTATTGACCGAGTAGAATTTATTTTGGGAATTCCCTAACTCCAATTAGGTCCCTATTGGAAATTGTTGGATTTGCCCAAACTGGGCATTTCCCACCTATACCCAATGAATTTTGATCTCCATATTTTAGGGAAACCTCAAACTTTGCCCAAATTGGGCATTTCCCACCCATACCCAATNCAACGTACGTGTATGCGTCTCTTCTACTTCAATTTGTTTCAGTTGAAATTAAAATGAGAAATGACTTATTGTTGGTCGAATCATCACGAGTATAATAATGGCTTAGTAATTTTGTGCTAAGGCATAAATGGGTATTCATCGCGGTATAAAGGTACAGTACAGATAACCTACATAAGACACACCTACCCAAACAAGCACCTTGGTATGCATTGCCCCAAATTACTGAATTGCACGCATAGGCAATAGTTATAAGCTTCGAGGCAATGGAGAAATATAGCGTTAGATGTGCGATAGTATCCGATGTTCACGTCACAGTGTCGTAGGACAAATTTGAAAAACAATTAACTAAAAATATAAACCACCCATTGGGGTGATATTGTTATTGCTAATATTAAGGAGTTAATCTAGCTGGATACCATGCAAACTGTCCAAATATCTGGTTTGACGCATATGCTTAGTATTATAAGGTTACGGTAGGAAAACACAACACCCACGAAGTGAGATTGTCGTTGCCATGAATTTCATTCCCCGATTATCCTTATTCAGCAACCTCAAATGGACTACTCATGCTATAACATTCTGACCTGCATTTCAACAGTGTTTTGACATTCAAGTCTTGCAGCTACATGGATGGAGAATGTAAACAATGCCGATTATCAAACGTATAGTAAACATAAACACCAATAGTAATTATTGTGAAAATTCAAAATTCAATCCCATGTGAAGCAAATTCGTCTGTTCTGTAAACAACACCCTATGGAAAAAATGAGACTATGCAGCACTTTTCTTTTGAAAACACCAACACAAATCCACTCGCGACTGAAAATCAGTTTCGAGTAAGGCTTGCACTCGCTGCAATTAATAAGGATACAGCAAATGCTCCTTTAAAATTTACTACACTGTCGCATAAGAGGAGCCAATATTCCTTGCTCTTCGTGTGTACTATTTTGGGGTTTAACGAGGATTTGGTCCTTACAGCTGCTATACTGACCTATACTAATGATTGATGTTGTATTGGTGCATTAGTTTATTGAACTGTACATCGATTTTTATAGTAAAAGTATACAAAACAAATGGTATACTGATGCTGATAATCACCAGATGATTGAATGCAGCGTTGCGGGTCGTATTTCTTTACCAGGGCCTGAACTGAATTTACCTGAAAAACAGTGAACTATCGGACATACAGTTACTTACTTTTTATGTTTTATAGTGCACTAGTACTCTTAACCCTTTTCCCATTACAACTCCATAACAGGCTTTCATTATTTTTTCCCATTCGAGATAATACAATAAGTTAAATTAGAAGAGAAATTACTGATATTAAAAATCTACATACAGTTGGGTTATGTATCTGCGATCATATAGGTTAACATAATAATTCAATAGCAACAAGTTGATTTCTACAAAAGAATGTGAGTGGTCTTCAGCCCTCTAATTAATGCTTAAATATATATAATTTTATAACATACGCAAAAACTGGCAATTGAAAATATCTTCAAACATGAAACATGTGATACGCCACTGTTATCAAAAGCGGGCAAACGGAACCGTACGTCGGTCGATAATTTTTGCCCATAGAACGACGACGACGACGACTGGTGGAAATAACGTCGTCGAGCAAAGCATTTTCTCACGCAATCTGGAAATATTCTCCTAGGCCGGCGCGCGCGGCATGGATATTGTATGCAATTGCTTTAATTTGCGGCGTTCGAGCCGTTTCGCGCTGATAATTGTCCGATTAACCGTTATTAAGAGATTAGCACCTTCGGAAACACCGCGCGCTCTCCGTCCGAGCACACTATCGTATAAACATGCTAAATGGGGCGGCAGCTACAACCACCGACCATTGCGCTCCGTTAATTTATTATTGGACCCGCATTTCATTCCTCCACAAAACCACCACGGCACACGTGATGATAAAAATGAAAACGACGAATTACCAAATCGATTCAATTTAAACCACGATATAGCGTTTCACACGCAACAACAACATTTCTAGATACCTACCTCACCTAATTTTAAATAAAACCAATTCATTCGAACGACATTTTTTCATTCATTTCCATTCTTATTTTTATTGTAATCTCATAATCCCCTATTAGATTATATTATCAAGTATTTCTAGTATAGTGACTCCTTTAACCCCTGTCAACTTTATTATTATTGCAACAGTAGAAACTTTGTCGCGTTTGTTTTGTATTATTGAATTAAAAAGACTAAGAAATCGTTATACAATATATTTATACGATAATTCTAGAGTTTTCTGGCAAAAAATACAAGATATATTTTCTATTAACTTGNTATTATTATTATATCAATCGTACCTATTTATTAATTGGAAAAAGGAAACGTTCGATTACTGTAGGTATAAAATTATCAGTTTCGATACTGAATGAAAGCACGAGAGCAACAACAACAACAACAACAACAACAAGCCACGCTCAGGTCCAGGTCACAACTGTTTTACCGGAATACGACGGAACACGCCTTTCGTAAACCTTATTTATGATATCATATTTATGCGTTTCTTGGCAGCGTGAGTAGCTTTTTAACGCACCCAAAGTGATTATAAATTATATAATAATCAATTTATTTAATAAACAGTGCGTTAAAAGAATTAACTGAATTAAATGGACAAACCCACTACAGTAAACTAAGTCTATCATTATTATCTACAACAATAGCGTAGGTACTGGTTAAAGGACAAAAAAATTTGTAACAAAATCAATGAAGTTGCAATCTGGGTGTGAATTGGCAACATATAGGGAAATTGTGGTAACAATTAGGCAACTGCATCGATGAAAAATGTAAACAGTGACGATTGTGGCACGAACTAATAAAGTACGTAAATATCAACAGCTTACTACTACTACGCTACTACACATAATAATCTTTAGACGCCCATTGCGATAACAATTAAATAAATAACTAGTTTAGTTCATCGCTAATAATATGCAGTACTATTTAATATACGAGGACGGTTTAATCAGTACGCCTGTTAGAAATGAAGACACCTCTTTTTTTTAATTTTTTTTTTTATTTTTCAACATAGTCCCCTTTTAGAAAGATACACTTATCCCAACGTCGCTGCCATTTTTTTACCTCTCCAAAAAATAAGATTTGTCGACCTCTCCAAAATCCCCCCTTTCACGTCGATGACTTCCTCGTTTGAGCTAATTTTTTTTCTCGCGAGTCATTTCATCATGGTAGGGAACAAGACGAAGTCACAGGGAGTCAAATCGGGTGAGTACGGGGTGT
>NW_020439638.1:0-9501 GCF_000699045.2 Agrilus planipennis
AATAACAATTTTTAATGTGTAACTTTATGGTATTTCGAAATTTCTTTTATTATATACACTGCATTAGTTATATTTAACATATGCTTCGTTCTAATAATTCAAGCTTCAAAACATTCCAAAAAGTGTCAGCTGATGTCATCTTCATTTTTTACTAACCTGTGCCTAATTATTTAATAATAATACTAAATAGATACATATTTATTTATCTTGTACCAAATCATTAACTGACATATTTTATTTACGAATGTTTTTATTTGGCTGTTAGTTGATCTGTTCATGGATACGTAGGTAATATGGAAGGTACGCTCCGGTATCAATAAAGCATGAATTTTTACACAAATCTCACAGGTATTTCCGTACAAATCTAGAGCGAATTTGATTAAAAAAGATTTATGGAGTATATTTTTGTGACAATAATTGCTTCGTATTTAGCATATATAAATAATGTAATAAGTAATAACTGTGATGTATATTTTTATACATTCGACTTAATAAAGATATGATAATCAGATGGTTATTTTTATTACGGAGGCGTACCTTGATTATCGTAATCCGAAGCAGCATTTTTATACACCACAAACAGTCAACTACACAGATGAATATATGTATAAGTGCTGTCGTGTTACATTGTGTTCAATAACTACTTTTGTTTTATTTATATATTAATTATTTACTTTATTTATTTATAAATATGTATGCGCCGATTTAGTTGTACGGCGGTTATGTAATTGGGTGGGCTTGACGTATTAATTGTTCGGATTGTGCGTATAATAAATACATATTATTTTTAATAGAAATATCTCTTGCGGTCTTGCTCAGGCGTAAATCTAACGAAAATAAAGAACCCACATATAAGTATTAAGAAAAAAGACAAGTGACAGTGCGATTTCTTCTTTTCGTGTAAGGAGTTTTGTATCATAATTCTTTTTCCACTGATGGTAATAATCAATTTTATTGGTAATGAATTATTGCTGTAAATGCTTCCCTTAAGTTTTTACGAACCTTGTGTCCATTTCTTCATTGTAATTTCGATAGTTTCCACGATAAAAACAAGGAACTTGTTTCAGGATGTGGTCCCTTCGAGGCTAAAACGTAAGTAGGAATCTACTCTTGTGAGAATTGGTACATGGTTCGCCATTATTGTAACTACTCCCAAGGTGTCAGTTGTGATACTGTATTGTGTGCTGTATCAGCTGTGATACTGTATTGTGATATTGATATTGTAGGACTGACGACCTTATGATGACGATACTTGATACAAGAAATTAAAATGTTGTTATCAGTTAATTAAGTTCTTTAATTTATTGAATCGGCTCCTTCATGTCGAAATATTGCATTCCTTGTACTAATCACGTTAATACTGCAATATTTTTTACTTCTATATTTTTTTGAAGAATACCTAAGAATTTTATTATGTATTTATTAATTATGACAATAAATTTCTATGCAACAAACACAATTGACACCCTGGCGCTAGTTCCTATATGACCACAAGTCAGTGCAGTCACATGCCAATAGATATTTGGAGGATTTGATGGATTTGTTACCTGAAGGACGCCTGCGACCATCCATGATCCTGGTGGAGGCCGAACTGTTACTACTTAATATTAACAATAATAGAATAAATAAGAATAATAATAATCTTCAGCAGTATTTCTGGACTCGAATGATCAGTGGCATCTCACATAAACTAAAAGAGAAATGGATTTCAAATTGGTAATACCTATAATTAAATTTTTCCAAAGATATCATATGCTCCACAAAAGAAAAGTATTCTATTATCGCGTCCACGTCACAGTTTCATATAAATATTCATGAAAATATGTTTGTCAATAGGATTTATTACTTTTCCTCTCAGAAGAGCTGCTGCGAGTGATAGACTGGATTCATAAGAAATCTTAAGTTGTAACAATAATTTACGTTTTGGAGTAATTTTTTTATTTTTATTATCATTGGTGGAATTGTAATTTTATTTTATCTAATATATCTTTATCCGTTTGTCGGTGTTATTATTTGAAATATGACCTTTTTTTTCATGAAGGTGAGTAGCCGGGCAGACACGGATATATTTTGTCTTATTTTGAGTCAGTTTTGTTTTGGCCAGGCCTGTGTGCAGTACTGTTTTGCAATTGCTTTAAGTGTACACTTCTATTCAGCACCTGTGTGGTGCAACTGCGTTGTTTTACCTGTGTGGTACTTTATGCATCTGTGTGATGCGATTATGTTGTTTACCTGTGTGGTACTTTATGCATCTGTGTGGTGCNGTGGCCGTAGATTATCTGGAAAAATGAGGTAGTTGCAATAAATGATCGCTTGTCGATGACAGAAAAAGCCGGCAGACGAGACGATCTGATTTAGGAGAGACAAGGCCGATTGGTTTATGTCATATTTTTACGAGGATAACTGTCTCAAATTCTTTCTCAGGTCGTTATTTGCAGTGAACGGCGTAAATAGTGCAGCCGCGAAGAAAGAAAAACACGAATTAAATATCGTATTTTATCCGCAACAAAGCGATATCGGAGTGGAAACTGTGACAACAACGTCGTAACAATTACATCTTCCCATAATAATTTAACGGTTGCAGTCTTAAGACACTTGAACACAAAAAAACCGATCGTTTACGAACTGATATTGATCGGAATTCAGGAATCACATTAAGTTACTTCAGTCGATATCCACATCTACGGTTCTCCTTACGTTTTCCTATTACACTGCTATGAAAGAATACTCGTCTGTTTTTGAAAATTATTACCGATGTTTGAACACTTACATTTCGTCGCATTTAACCCTCCATGACACATATGTAAGGCGATTCCCCATCATAAATGCATTAAATCCCGATTAGAATTTATAGGGAGCATGACCCATGTAGTGTGCGGGCCTCGTGTGACTAATGAGGGGCATGCCAATGTTGAGATTTCCTCGTAGATTCCTCATGAAAATCCCACCAAAAAAAGTGGTGATACTAAAATGAGGATTGTCTTATGGGTTTATTGTATGGGTCTTAGGGGACAAACCTATCACATGTACAAACTTACAATTAAATTTACCTTATGAGGTGGGCTAGATGAGGCAAATCCGTTTCAAAATAAATACTCTCGATAAAATAAAAAAGCTCATAATTATAATCCCCTTGCCCAATTATGTCGTCGTTTCAATGAAATCTTTTACATTTGCAACGAATCAACAAAAGTACTTCCTGATATTGTTATTATAAGACGCATTAGGTCGAACAACATTAAAACAATTGCAATTTAATGTATTATTGACTACAAAACAGCCCAATAACTTCATCTTAGTTAAGAGTAAACAAATCTTACAAATAAGTGAATATGTATATATTGTATTTTTGTCATTAATAATAAAGTTCATTTTTCCAAAAATTTTTAATGGGGTAGCAACAATTCTTCTTTGCGTGGGCCACATACGGCATTCCTGATGATGCACAAATGCGGCAACGCGTTATATGCCCTACCCTTGCCCTAGGAGGCAATCTCTTGGGGCCCACAGGAGTTAGTGTGGCTACCCACTTAAGGACCTGCCTGCTCCCCCCTCCAAATTCTAGTCGGGATTTAATATCTTCTTTTTTAGAAACAAGCAGCCAAGTGAGCCTCGTTGTATTTTTCTAACTAACTTTAATGTCACAGATGCAGGTCTGAACAGGTTTGTATCGTCAGGTTAGGTTAGATTGTTTAATTGTTTAGGGTAGGCTGCACGCGTGTTGTGCCAATTTCCCGCTCTGGGGAAACAATAATTACTTATGTTATGTACTTGGGGAATACAGAAACAGACATTTTCCGAATAACAATTTTTAATGTGTAACTTTATGGTATTTCGAAATTTCTTTTATTATATACACTGCATTAGTTATATTTAACATATGCTTCGTTCTAATTTTTGTCACAGCTATATAGGATGATCTAGTACACCAAAAACAGTTTAAGGGGTTGGTTTTCAATATCGGCCTTTTCCTCGAGAAGCGTGCCCTGATGTTACAATATTGTACGCATGTCATGCAGGGTTAATTCACTTTCATGTACAAAAAACAGTATCATACATACTTGAATGTTGTTTAATCGTTGAATCTTAAAAAAATATTTTACAATATTTGAACAAATGATAATGAGAAGATCAGTAAGGGCGTCGTTTAATGAAACTTTCAGACAATTTAGCAAATATATCGACTTATTTTATTTATTTAGTGTGACGTAACAATATGGATACAGCAACATTTGAGTGGTATTTATCTATCTAATAGATACGAATCCAGTGGCTTTTATATGAATTTGTATTCAATTGCAAAATCAATAATTACTTTGCTCAGACAATTTATTATAAGTTGGGTTCGATTATAAAGTCGTTAATGTCATATTATGCAATCGATCGCGTAAGTGTCACTATCAGTGATTAGAATGGAAAGGTCTTCATTGTGTATGCATTGAAAGCTTAGCGAACATATTAAGAGTGTTCAAAAACAGACTTTATGCACCATTTGTTTCGATTCCACTCGTGGTTACCTGCTACTGACCAGTAGGAGATATATGTGCACGATAAGGACCCAAGTTACTGCTTTACTTACGACTGGAGCAACTGTAGCACTACCTTGTAACCTACGCCTTTAAAAGTTACGAATTAGTTAAAAGTTAGTTACTTAAACAGCAGATACAGTCGATAATCCTAAACGATAAAGCAATAAGCTGCACGTTTTGTTATTCCATATCAACGGTACCAAAGTGTCTGTCGTCTTTAGAGGAGTGAACCTAGCGGGCTATAATCCACAACTTCATAAATAGGAGGTGCAGTTTTCAAAAGACTTTAAATTAAGCGAGCACTGCATATTTAACTTTGAATATTATTATATACACCATTTATTGTTTTATCCATTAGGTATTAGAATAATTAGCTTAACTTCCCATGTGTCAAAAATCTTAACTAGAATTGTACAGAAGAGGATGGAAAAAAGGGCGGAAGAACTATTAGGGGAAGATCAACTTGGGTTCAGAAGAAATAGAGGAACGCGGGAGGTCGTTTTAGTTTTACGGGTAACAATAGAGAAAACGATAGAAAAAGGAAAGAGTTTCTTTTTTTTATGTTTTCGTGGAAGAGGGGAAATCTTCAAAAGACACCCAGCCGTCTGTGCGACTGGGTAGTGTCGGATTCCCGAGGAACAAGTCCTCGGACCTACCGACTAAGACCTCTCTTCCTCAGGCCGTTCTAGGATATATTTAGGAAGTCGAATAATTCAGGACGGAAGGAGTAGTGGAGATATAAAGCAGAGGATAGCACAGAGTCGAGTCGCCTTCAATAAAAAGAAGTCACATCTATGTTCGCGAATGGTTAATGTAGAAATTTGAAAAACATTGTTAATGGTGTATGTTTGGAGCGGGGTGCTGTACGAGTGCGAAACATGGCCGGTGAGTGCGGCGGAAAAGAAAAGGTTAGAAGCAATCGAGACGTGGTGTTACAGGCGAATGATGAGAATACCGTGGATAGAGAAGGTTTGAAATGAAGAACTATTAGAAAGAATAGAAGAACAGAGGTCTCTATGGAAATCAATAAGAAAGAGGCGAGATAGATTGATAGGACACCTTCTCAGAAATGAAGCTCTAATCAGAGACATATTAGAGGCAGAAACAGGAGTTAAGATGAGTAGAGGTAGACCTAGATTAGATAAGTGTTCGAAAATAGTTATGGATGTGGGTTGTGGTTTGAATTTCTTCAAGTTCATATATTTTGTCGAATGATGCGGATAATGATTTCCATCTTGTTGTGTTCCATTGAAGCTGTGTGCGACAGCTGATGAGACCTAACAAGATCGAAATCGCGATCCGCATCTGGCTGTTTCGGCAGAATACTGACCACTATAAACTTCTTTGGTCCATCAGTAATTGGAAATGAAAATTAGAGGAGAGAAGTAAGAACTGGTAAATTAATATAAAAAAGTCAGATATCGTTTTTGACATTAACCGATAAACTTGAAGACAGAGTTTTAAAGAAAAACAAGAACTGCATACCTCATTCCTATCGTTGTACAGTCCTACCAACCTACAATATATTGGAAGGTTGTGGAGAGATCTGAAGCCTCTCTTGAGCTTCCTTCTAGGAATGGGTGGTTATAAGGAGAGACACAAGTAGGACGATATGAAGACAACAGATGAATCAAAGGCTATTTTTGGAATATTACCGCCTCAGCATTTCTCCACAGGGTCCAAGGAATCATATACCTACATATAAATATATTATAACAAGCCAGGCGGACCAGGAAACGAAACGGTGTCCCCCTGGATGCTGATATAAGTCTGTTCATAAGACTACAGCAATCAGCTGTCTAAATTCAGTCACATGTTTACAAAGAATTTGAAATTGCTTGTTCAAGATATTCTTTCACTCATAGATATATACTTTTGATGGTAATTTTTAGAATAGTTCTAAAATCCAAATTCCGCTGCTTCTGCTGTCTCCCTGCCCGAATCTTCTTCGAATCATAACCGATATTTTTCTGGCTCATGTTATAATATCGTACTCACATTATTAATAAATAATTTATTGATTTACGGCCATTTAGTAATGACATCTATATCACGACCAGGTTTTATGTACCTATATTTGTGTATACAGATACAAAACACCACCTTATTTCAAGCAATAGTCAAAGATTGATGAAGGCTCGTGCTCATCAATTGCGTTCAATTTATCAATACCAAAGGCGACTCGTGCCATCCGCCACGGCTACGGTTAGAACCATGATTCGATCCATGTTGGCTCTGGCCCAGATGCAGCGGTGCGAAAACCATAAATCTGTTAGTCCTTTCTTTGTGGTAATCCAAACGGATTTATAGGGTGTCCCAAATTCGAATAACCACATCCTGTAGAAACACTTGCATTAAAGCCTTTGCATTTCAAATAATTTCGTTATTTCTGCTTATTTTAGTTAACTTTATATCCTTTTTGATAGAATTGAGAACTGATTAGTTCCCACTAAGTTTCAGACTAATAAAAGTCCCTGGAAGAGGGCAGCAGCTGTTTCAGTACTCATGGTGGCAGAGATCATGAGGATCGGTATGGTATGATTATGATCTCGAGTAAAACGTACTACACAAATTAGATGATGGTGTCCTCTGGAGTAAGCACTCCGGACGTAAATTAGTCCCCCATTCGATTGTCCCGGTGGGGACTACTGCGGGGGATGTCATTAATAAGTGCAATAGGAGTAGGTGCAATATTTCACGAGTCGGAGCGTGGAATGTTAGGACAAGTACTAGTAAAGAAATTGGAAAATTTGAACGTTGAATGATGAAGATACCGTGGATAGAGAAGGTTAGAAATGAAGGGATATTCATAGACGTACTACGTTAACGTTAACTAAAAGTTTTCCTAAATGCTATTCGACCATGAATTGATTAGCTAATAAGAACAAAGGATTTATTGGTTGTGAACACATTTTTCTGATCTCGTTGTACAGTTTTCTTCTAGTTAAAGCTTCAAAGGATCTTAGCGGAGGTTTGGTGTTGGCTTACTGGGACATGCTGTAGGTATAATAAGCATGTGTCCTGTAGCCTAGAAGCCTGGGAGGAGGCCGGCGGGTTGGTGACTGCTCCAACATCGGCAGCATGATGCAACCCAGGCACGCATTCCGGACTATCTCCGTCGACGGAAGGAAAAATCGGCGATGGATGGGGGCAAAGGTGAGAAAAACGGTTAATACAGCAGACCTGTACAGCGGCGCACGCACCGTTAAATTAAGGTTGTACAGCTTCCTTATTCAGGGCCGCACTTGGACAGTTCATCCTTAGATTATCGTAAATTAAACGCTTTATATACCGCACAGTAAACGGTTGGTGTGTTTAAGGACGGACTCCATTAGGCTCCTATTGATATATGTACATTTTGCAGAAATTACGGATTAAGAAAGTCCTGCCACTTTGTATAGGAATCACTACGATGTCAATCATAAGGACAGCATTCATTGAATTCTTTTTTTATAATGAGAACAACCCCAGTAGGCGACATTCTGAATCCATAGTTATGAAATTGAGGATTTAGTAAGTTCCTGAATCTCCTCTTTGTATTACAGTTAGTTACCATACGTATGGGTATTTCGTTGGTCACGTATTAAATTTGGGTTTCATGATCATTAGAGTGAATATTATTTTTAGAAAATAACTGTGACGTTCTAAAGAATTTTCAAACAAGCAAGTCACGATTATTACCCTCATCCGTTCAAGAGAAAGTCATGAAGCACCTCTGCCTTTTTCGCTAATTTTTGGACATCGTTATCTCATCACATTGTATATCCCTCGGAATATTATTTCGAAGTATCATTTGAATCTTAGAAGTCTGAGAGATTCTCAGAGAAATATCGGCTCAATAAGAACGGAAGACTCTGCGCTCACCAAAGTTTCTGGGGGTATTAGCCCCAAAAGCTGCCGGAACGTCGTTTACGTAACTTCATCCTCGGATCCATGAAGAAGAAGAGTTAATCCCAAACCGCAGCCATCAAAACCATTTGTACATCGGAAGAAACTGATAAAGAAAAGAGTTAGGTTTGATTAAAACTATCTTCCGTGGTCTCTTGGTGAAGTGTTTATTGTATTTCCAAAGATGGTGTTACGTCCACCCTGTAAGTACAGTCTTTATTTCAAACCATCTTCCTTCTATAAACTGGATAAACTCAACGTTTAAAATGGCTGTTTAATTGAAATTTACAGAGCTTATTGTGATTTAATTACGGAGATACTAACAGCTTCAAAATTTCAAACATTCCAAGATAATCGCAATCAGAATAAGTCCAGGCTTAAGTAATAGGCGGATGGTGCCTCTCCGCCAATGATATCGTGCGGCATTTGTAGATCGTCATCCATATTCCTATCCGCATTCGCGATACAAGATACTCCACTTTACCATAAGCTACTGTGCAGATAAGGGCTTGATGTACACCAATCGCCTCTAATGCGCTCCGATGCCATGGTGTGGCCCAAGTCCGTAAGCAAGCGCTAACTGCATACACAATTTTCGGATTTTTGCGTTCCCGATAGGCTAATTTGCATATCGGTGCACTTTAACTGGCCTATAATTGCCCCAACACTCGTTTCATCTGAGATAAAAACCATGTCTTCTGCTCAGACCTTGTCCTCAGCAACGTCACGCTTCTTTACGTTCTGCAGTCAATTAAGGCCCGTCAATTTTAACAATTTAAATTATATTTTTAATAAATCAACTGATGCTTTGGTAAATGTCTAGATGACGGCCCCCACCCCCCTTCGAGGTGGGTGGGATCGAAAGAGGAGGTCTCCCCCACCACTGTACCATAAAAAGTTCGTGGCGGTCTCACCCCCATAAAGAGTTATGGGGGTTAGATGGGGGTGGGGGTAGGGGGGATCGAAAGAGGGCGGAGGGATCGAAAGAGGGTAATCATCTGAGTAAAACCCCATAAAAAAATTGCGGCAGTCTCACCCCCATAAAAAGTTATGGGGGTTGAAAGTTGATTATTTTGACAATTTT
>NW_020439639.1:0-9485 GCF_000699045.2 Agrilus planipennis
TACCAAAGTAAGGGACAAATAAATTAGTTTAACTTACTTCGCTCGCCCCTTTTATTATTAAGGAATTGTTATTGTGTCGGCAAACACATAGAAAAGACTGCCTGGTGTCAGAAGCCCTGACAACTTCATAAACCATTAACAGAAGATTTCATTCAAATGAGTTCGACACATTTGGAGTTTATTGTTGATGAGAAAATGTAGTTCCAATAAGACAGGAATACTACCTATAATTTTGCATCATTATCAAAAGGTCGTCAGTCCTAAGAGTGGTTGGACACGCACCTCCACCCTTTCCTATCCTGAGCTAATCTTCGCATTTCCCTAAAACTCATCTTACATTCTTAAATATTTGTGAACAGACAAATTTTCTAATTTCCCTGCTTGCCTCACTGTTCTAATATTCCACACTCTGACTCGTGAAATATTGCATCCTCCCCTATCGCACATGATGACATCCCCTGAGGTAGTCCCCGACTGGACATCCGAATGGGGGACTGGTTACCATCCGGAGTGCTTTACCCCAGAGGACGCCATCGTTTGAGTTCGGGTTTGTTGTACTCGGGATATCATAATATGGTGGTTACCCTTCATCAGTGTCATACCGATCCTGGTGATCTCTGCCCCCCTTCCCTAAGTACTGAAGGCGCTACTGTCCTCTTTCAGGAACTTGCCTTAGCCTAGTTTCTCATTAAAAACCCCTGCCCCAAGCCGATCCACCCACTGTAGTTTGTACAAAAGCTTCGTCAAGATTGAAGTCCCGTTGGATCAGCTACCATTTTTCATAAAAAAATTTATGGGTGTTTTATTCCCTCAGCTACTAATGCTAGTGCGCGAGCAGCCCTTCCGAATTATGCCGAGGGGTAGGGAGAAGAGAGATCCTCTTCAGCCTCCTTTTAGGAATCGTGGGAATGCATGGGTGGTGGTTGAGGTGGGAAAGATGAGACGGATGAAATGAAGATATAAGAGAGTGAAAGATTATCTGTGATCCAAGAAAACCACAGATAAACTTGTACCAGAGCAGAACCCGGAATCGAATCAGTGTCTCCTACAGAATACCAGGCAACGGTTCAAACCTTTAGACCATGCCGCTCAGTCAATGAAAAACTTATGGATTAAGAGGCCCATTTTCTAAAACGAGTAGTAAATGACACAAAGCAAGTTTTAGTAAGCAACAGAAAAAAAGGTAAAAAAGGACCTTTCAAGTCTTACTCATAGGCATGACAAACCGTTAAAATTGAATATGCCTGTATATAACAAAATAATTCGAAGTGGTCTGTATTCTGTCGAAACTGCCAGACGCGGATCGCGATTTCGATCTTTTTGGATCTCATCAGCGCGTCGCAGGCAGCTCCGACAGAACACAGACCAACCTTTACCTGCTGTCTTAACAGCGCGTTTTAGAAAATACCACAAATGGCGTGGTGAGCGCCATCTGTAGTACGATGCTACATTTGAGGATTACGTATGCTCCAACAAGGTCCTGCGACGCGCTGATGAGTTCCAAAAAGATCGAAATCGCGATCCGCGTCTGGCAGTTTCGACAGAATACAGACCACTTCGAATTATTTTGTTTGATTATGGTAACGTGCCTATCACGTCGAGGTGAGCTACGCCGGGATTTGTTTGAGCAAGTAGATATCCATATTTTTAAATGGACCTTGTTGGAGCATACGTAATCCTCAAATGTAGCATCGTACTACAGATGGCGCTTACCACGCCATTTGTGGTATTTTCTATGCCTGTATATCATGAAACTAAATTATTTGTCGTTACAAATTGAGGTTATGGATGAAAGCATTGCATATTTTGCGAAGGAGCATATTATAAACTTTGCGTACTTTTATCGTTATGCGTAATTAGAATATGAAAAGAGAAAAAAGTATAATAGCAGACATAGTCGAAAGCATACGCCTCCAGAGAACCATGTATTTTGCTTTCACATTCTGACATATCAATTCCACGAAGGTGTGGTCCAATGAGCGGGCGATTTTTTTCATACAAATCGAAAGTATCAAACGTACCCCTCAAATTTTGCTTTTGCTTTCACGTCAAGTCAAAACTAAACGTGCGCTTTACGCAATTGTTAAAAAAAAAAAATTTTCGAACGGGTCCCGCCGTTCAATTCAGTCCGTAATGAAATTCAGCCTAACGAAACAGCCGCAAATATTTCATCATTCGGTAATATGACGGCTGAACTAACTATTAAGTACATGTACCTCCAAATACGAATGAAAGTAAAACGTTTAAGTGCGTAATACAAGTTATCACTTGGTTGGTAAATGCCACGCCATTTTTGAGCAGTGGCATTTAATGTGGATAGCGTTGCGCCAGTAAATTTGGCACAAATAAAAATCAATGCCTGCGCTTTTCCATTTCATTGTCCAGCCGGATCTACTTTAAAGAGAAAATGTTTTACAGCTTACAGCGGCGTTTTACGGAAATATTTAGTTAAGAACTGCACATTTCAAGTATTGAAGGGTGGCTTTGTAGGGTAAAAACTGTTGATCTGTTTGTTATACCTACAAAATCAGTCATGTTGGATACAAGTCCACTTGAATTATCGTTGCCTTGTAATCTAAGTAACAACTAATTAATTACCATGTTTTTTTCAAAGCGTAATTAAAGTAACTTTTATTATCCTTTTATGGTATACAATTCGTTAAGTGACACTAAAAATGTGTGCAATCCAGTCGAGTGCGGGGTTGCAAAATTGTATCTCTGAATTAATTTAAAAGGTACCTAGCTAATACTTGCAATAAACATTGCTTTAATTGTTTTTTACTTTTTAGTATTTGTGAAAGAGGTTAAATACTTCGTCTGTTAATTGATACAGCTTTTGTCAATAAATGCATAGTTTGTAGGTCCATTTCATTTAAACATTCTTCTGCAAAGAAAGATGCTGCAAAAATGTTACAATTCACGCAATTTTTATCAATTAGATTATGAAAAGAATATTTATTATATATACCGTAAATAAATTAACCTTTGATGGATATACACTTATACAATAAACCTCTAATTCATGCATACACGGAGTATTATACGCACACGGATTATTGTACGCCACTGTCTGTTTTAGGTAGTATTATGACCTTAACATAAGCTTACAATTTAATAAGTATGCACCTACAAAATAAGGTTTGGCGATATCGCATTGACCATCACGAATCGCCCAAGGAAATGGTGGGCCACAATATTAATTTGTGAATTTGTATTTAACTAGTGTATAATCTATTGAATTTTTATTACTTGCTGTTAAATGTTCAAGTCAAGGTGCAGGTAATGGTTAAAGTGACGAGTACGGGAAGTAAACGAAAACGTGCCTAAATTATTAAATGTGTCCCTGTAAATAGTAAATAAACGTACAAACTATGAAACATCCGACTTCATACAACACCATTTCAATCCCTAATTTTTGAGGACTATGGGTATGTATACATGGGTACATCTGACCAAAATATTTTTGTAATTTTTATAGAATCGTGAAGACGGAAATTTCCTGCACATACACTTTATGCTATTTTATAGTTAACTGTCTTATTCACAGTTAAAAGATTTGCAACCTGGCACACCTGCTACATTCCGGAAGGAAAGGTGTTCTACTGTCTCTTTTATAACGATCATTTTCCTACATGCACAACAAAATCGCCTTAAACTATAAGCGGTTATATGATACAAGGGTTACTTCCTTCTAATCAAGAATCAAATGATTGCCACACATATATTTAAAGTAGATACATAGCTTTATCTAAAAAGGACCCGACGCTAATCGCCACATAAAAACTTGATAAGCAACCGTGGTACCTTCTCTATAACTTTAGTAATAATTGTCTCATAAAAATTTTATTCCATTGCCATCCGAGTCAAGTAGGAAACCTCATGGAAGATCCTACAATCCTTTTCTAACTAAGAGTGAACGCGATTTCTTACAAAACTATGAACCACCCCGAAGGGTTTGTACTTACGTACACTGACATACGTTTATGAAAAAAACACCCCAAGGACACTAACAGTGCCGACGGCAGAGTGAAGTGGGAATGAAGCACCCAAGAGCCTTTTTTTTGTGACTGGCAATACCGTTTCAACCTCAAATCAACTGATGTGTAACATTGAAAACATTTGCTTCCCTAAATTAGACATAATTGTATACTAGGCACGATTTAGTAGTACCGATCTACATGAAACATATCAAACCCCTGCGAGATATCCGCCAAATCGACATTATTTTGTACCGAAAAATAAACCCACTACACAGTGTAAAACGCGAAACGAGAATACTGTCTCAACTTCCTTCAAACATGTTTTCCAATATGATTACAGGTGGATTGTCACATGTGTCAGTTTCCATTTGTCCTTCTTCGCAGCCGATTTTTAGATATATCAACCATAGCAGTAATTTTTCAACAATGAATAAACAAATCCAAATATGGAATCGCATTGACAACTCTCCTGCGACAATTCATTGTGAACCATTTTTATTTTTATTGAGAATGAGCAAAATAGACCGATTAAAAACAATTACATACGTATTTCACTTTTATCAATATGCAGGTCATTGTCCTTGCCTGATAACACCAACTAACCAATAAGCAAACAAAACAGCTGCCATTGTTACATAATCAGCATAAAAATTATAATCAAATACGTTCAATTTTTTTTTTATTCCGAAGCCATGCAGGTAATGCTTTGGCAACAGATTACCGTTGTTATCTACAACTGAAAAGTTAACCTTAAATAAAGCAAGTACAGTAAAAGATTGAACTCCATAAGTACAATACACTTATATACAAAATGACTTCAATTTGTACAGTAATAAATAATTACCATTATGAGGTAAGTTTGCGTCCATCTCTTAATTTTAAATTTATTGCTTACTAGCTTTTCTCCGCGGCTTCGCTCGCAATTCACCCTTACAACGTTTTAATTTTATGTAATGTCGCCATCTTAGATTTCAAATACAAACGTAGCAACAACATTTCATCCCTAAGGGTTGATTTTTAAAAATTGCCAAAACACGTATTTGCTTAATTTCAGCAATGAGCAACCTTCGAGTAAGTCCGAATAAATAAAATATACCCCATGGAAACGTTGCAACCGCTTTTCATTTAATTAATAATATCAAACAGCAGATATACCAAGTTTCAAGTAAATTCAACCACAAATAAAGTATGTCCCAAACAAAAATTGCAACACCTTTCCCTTTTTTAAAATGTCGAGATAGATCATTCAGAAATTAAATGAAAGACCATTAAAACGAAGTTTCAAGTAAATTTGACCACAAATAATACATGTTCCATTTAAACATTGCAACTCTTCTTCACCACTCATCCCCCCCCCCATATTGAATTTTTAAACCAGTTTCAAGTAAATCGGACCGAAAACAAACATGCAATCTTTGCAAACCCCTTTCAGCTTCCTAAAGAGGTAGACTTTTGTAAAATTTTGAAATAGGTATGTATGTGACTAATTTTATACGAAAAGGCATTAAAGCCAAGTTTCAGGTAAATCTGACTATAAATAAAACATCGTACTTAACCTAGACAACATTACGTTTAGCTGTCAGTTGCGTTTTGTTATTCCATGTCTGTTGCGTTTTGTTATACCATTTTTAACAAATGAACGGGTAGATCGATGATTTGATTTATAAAGTTTTCGTTTTGCTGTCATTTAAGTTTTGTCATTCCATGTCAGTTGCGTTTACATATACCACGTTTTTCTCGTGGAAAGTGATAAAAAGTATCCTATGTCCTTCTCCCGTTTGTAAGCTACCTCCCCACCAATTTTCAGCCAAATCGGTTCAGCCGTTTTTGAGTTATAAATGGTGTAACTAAGACGACTTTCTTTTATATATATGGATATTCCGGGAACCCCTACGTTGCTGTTGATTGCTTGTCAAATCACATTTCCAGCCCACTAAAATTAAGTTTAATAACCTCCTCTTGGTGCATCTGTTTCTATATTTTATCATATAATCTCATCCTCTACGCAGTAGTTAAGTTAGGCGTTCCTATTTTCTCACTTATACAACAAACACACATGCGACACAGTCTATCTATATTTATGCACTTCCATGTGTGTTGAGCTTCCTTTCTTTCCTTCTCTCTCTCTCATCATTAGCGTAGAACAATTTATTTAATAAAGGAAAATCAACAAGCACATCGACGCTTGAATTTATTTGTGCATCCAGTTATTCGTGATTCAAGTTAATCAAGTTTACGCCTCGAAAACGAGAATTTGCATTATTGTATGGATATGGGATGGATGACAATTTTGATACTATTTGTACATGAATATTAAAATTCATACTTCTACGGCAGCATATTAATTGACTAGATTCAATATTTTTATGGATTAAAGTGACATTGATACAACTCATCTTACATTATAAGATAAATTCAAGAGGTACAACCATTTCTCACAACTCATAACAAGTACATAGGTACTCCTACTGGACAGAATTCTGCAAAAGCAACTCTAGGTCTGAAGGATTTTACCAAAATTAATCGTAGGACATCAATATCGGTTTCGCAAAGTCATGGGAAAGATTACTCCACCGAGTAATATGCCACGATGATGTTTGCCACAGCTGTTGAAGGAAAAAGAACTTTTTTACCAAAACCATTAATACTAAAGGATTGTTTCTTATAAGTAAACATCAGGTATAGTATCCTGAGTTTGTAATAGTTGAGGGTATGTTATTCGTTCATTTCGAGATAAATATTTTCGGATCCTGAATAACCGTAGCAAGTCATGCATCATCCTTAAGCTAGCAAAGAAAATGAACGGTTTTGACAGAATCGAAGAATCTCATAGAACTTTTCAGATGAAATCGAAAATTTTCATGCCTGTTACAACCAGCGGTACCGAAGCCTAATTGGAGGAACAAATAAAAGCTTTAATAGCACTGATGCCAGAAATAAATGCTGGGCAAGTGGAAATGACACAAAAAATGGAGAAAGATAAAGAAGAAATAATATTAGAGATGAGCTGGAAAAGATCAAAGACATAAGAGGAGAAATGAGGGAATAAATTAAAAAGCTAAAACTACCCACTTCTGAGAGAGCTGACGATTCCGGTGCAACCGTCTAGAAATGAGATGCGGCGATAAACATTTACAAGAAGTACATCAGACGCAGCTGAAAAGCCGTAATCAATGAATGAGTCTCTTCAACAATTTCAACCCGACGTGGAGCGTCTTGTAAGATTAGCATATCCATCTGCCCCTAAGGAGTTCATAGACCAACTAACTGTGCAAACATTCATCGATAGAGTCATGGATGGTGAACTACAACAAGTTCTCAGACTATCACGCCACAAAAGTCCAAGTGAAGCACTGTTCAATGACTTAGATGAAGCGGCGAAACAAACTTCCAAGGACCATGTACAGGTGCAACAAACCGAAATCTACGACGGCACAACTACAGAGCACTGTATCGTGTCGCTCATCAAATAATGCAAACGAAATGTTGGGAATGTAGAAAGACTAGTCATTTTGGTAGAGAATGTAAGAGCTACAGTGGTCGTCTAAAATGCTGGAATTGCAGAAGATTAGGTCACATAAATCGAGATTGCCCCCCAAGAGAATGAATTCCAAAATATTGAAAATGTGGAAGGACTGATTGTTACGTTTCAATTTGGAAGAATTACAGTGGTCGTCCGAAGTGCTGGAATTGTGGAAGAATTGATCACCAAGTCAAGAATGCCCCTTACATAATATACGGTCTTTCGGCAAAGAAACAGTCGGAAGACGGATATCACAAGGGTTACAGCAATAGCAGGAACGTGACTTCGATATCGAGAATCGCTCAGGCAAACAACAGGACAACGCAGATGCACTATTCCGGAGACCTTGCATGGAAAACTACAAACATTGTTCACCTGGGGAGAAGAAAGAAATGACATCGATCTGTTGTAACCTAACCACCATTCTGTCTGAGAGCTCTTGGGAAGATAAAGAATTAATCGAAGACAAGAGGAAGGGCGAATATACTGGCCCATTAATGAGACCAAAAGAAGATGCACCTTCGTGACAACCATCGCAGGCCAGATAACAAAGAGGTGTTGGGCCCAATAGACTTTCCTTATCTTTGGCCACGCAGAGAATGCAGAAGAGTCCAGATGGAACCAGAAACAAACTCGAAGTGGTACTTCCGAGGAAAAGAATTTCAGAAGGGTTAGAAACAATCCATGGCGAAGGACAATCACGAAGACTCTAAGGAAGGTGCGCGAGCGAAGTAGAAGCGATGTGGAGGACATACACCGCCGGTAAGGCACCGAAGATAAGAAGTCGTGGACGAATGCAGCAGTACAATGCATTTGAGAGAATCGTAGTTGACGTAGCAGGACCATTCCTTGTGACAGAGTCCGGTAACAAATACATCTTAGTAGTCATGGATTTTACTTTAGCTTGGCCCCAAGCATATCCGATAACGAAAAAGAAAACATACACCGTTGCTGAGAAGTTTGTCAATAACAGGAAGATCCGATATGGAGTCCAACTGGAAAATCATTCCCGATCAATGCAACAACTTCAAATCGGCTTTGTTCAAGAAAGTCACTGAACTAATGGGCATCACAAAACCGAGGACTACGCCTTTACACCCGCAGTCTGATGGAATGGTAGAACGATTTAAAGTCACTCTGGAGACCACTCTAAAAAGCGTCGTCAACGAACATCTAAGTGACTGGGACCGACACATACCACTATCCTTCGCTTATAGATCCCTCATCCAGGAGACAATTAGAAGAACACCGATTAGCATTTTGTTTGAGAAAGAACTCAGGTTGCCAGCGGACATGATGCTTGGTCGTCCTGGAGACTCTCCAGTATCTACAGATGAATACGCAGGCGAACTACAAGGACCAGATACGATCGACGAGCCAATTCTGGTGGGTTTAATGAAGTATCAAAGTATGGCTATATAATCCACCAAGGTGGAAGGGACGTTGCCAGAAACTACTACACTCTTGGTATGATCCATACACCGTTACTAGAGGTATCAATGACGTGGTTGATCGAATTCAGAAGGGACCTTGGGCGAAAATGGAGATCTTCCAATTTTACCGGCCTGCTCCCTATAGAGGCAACGTTATCGATCGGGATGATCAGTTTTAGAAGAGGGGGCAGTGTCACATGTATGTAGGCAATCCAACATACAGTGTCCCGTGTATGCAACCTAACATACATGGTGACAAAGATCGGATTTTCTAGACGTTACATTCGGGATCGTTCAAGAACATGACGAGTCCTTATAACTGCCACCAGGTCGGGAGAGGAGTTAGTACAATATTGAGTTACGAGGCGATCCAAAGCGAAGTAGAAAAACCAAAGAAGTAACAAAGTATGCGATATAGTGTTGAATAAAGAGTAAATTATTAAATAAATTTAGTAATAGTTAGGAAGGTGTTTTATTACGCGACAATATTCACAGTCGAAAGTTGCCGATCAAAATAATTTTATGTAGCTACCATAATCTCACGATTAG
>NW_020439640.1:0-9484 GCF_000699045.2 Agrilus planipennis
CTTTTTATTTCTGGGATGAGATACTCATATCAGCTAGCGATTGAAAAGCGGAAATAAAGAAGGTAAGTAGAGCATTTCCGTTCCATTTTGCTTGTCTACTAGAGACAAAATGTTCTGTACTTCGCTTTGATTCCCAATATCAGATGATACGATACGACCAAAGTTACGTGCATTGAAATAATTGAAGGCTTTTGGGCAGAACAGTAGCTATCTACGTTATCAACAAAATGGGATGCACTAATGTGTTTCAGAATTAAAAGCATTCACGTACTCTATTCTAAATGACAAAAAAGGTTGAGCTCTTTTTACAGTTCTAGAATATGGATGACAATATTTTTGGAAAATTATATTCTTTTCATTTTGAGAGTTTATCACAACTTTTTGTGAACAAAATGAAAATCTTTTGAAAATAAAGCAGATAATTGTTCAGATTTCTGTCATTCCCTATACATTTGAGATGACTTTTCAGTCACCATTATAAAGTCTAGAGTCAAAATTGAACATAATTTACGAAAAAGGATGATCTACTAAAATAAAATACATAAAACTTTGACTGAACTGAATTTTGATTTAATTTATGTTCAATTTTCAAATTAGGATATTTTGAAAATTTATTAGAAGAAGACGAGAATATGTAACGCCTAACGAGACACATTCTTTATAAAACATGAAGAAATATGAATTAGTATAAACAGCTCGCTAGGCGACATCTATAGATAAGAATATCGACATGTTAAACTGACTAGCTAACCTTACGTAAGTAGTAAGTTTATTACAAATTTACGAATCGATATCCTTAAGGACCTTATTGAACATTTTTTAATCGCACTAAAAACACCACAGATGGCGTTTACAACGCTGTTTATAGTAATTCGTAAAATGCTGTCTTAAATCAGCATGTAATAGGTCTGTATTCTATAGAAACTCTTCATAACGATGATGAGGTCCAATAAGATCGAAATCGCAATCAGTTTCGACAGAATACTTTGACCACCATAAACTTTTTGTACGGTATTGGGAAATATCTGTATTTATTGCGGTTATTGCTACTGTTAAGTGGTTAAAAAAAAATGAAAAGTACTCGTCGGAAATAAAAAGTCCGTCTAAATTACTGATTTATGTGGCTAATAGAGCATCAGGAGGAGCCGTTTCTCTTATTGCAACTCAATTTGAGTTTGAGAGGGTCTGACGTGGGCCTAATGTAATTTTTCCTTTTGGTCGCCCACGGCGGCGAGGATGGATCGTAACTGACAGGAACAAATGTCGAGTTGTTTCTCTGTTATTTTTATTTTTCCGGCGCAAAGAAGCTTGACGCGAAAATTTCCCTTTTCCTTCTTGGTTTGCCAGGTTTTCACGGGTCGTTTGAGAGGTGGGTAGGGACAGACAATATCGCCGTAACAACATAGGTAGGGGGTGGCGAGTGAGACAGGTGAGCGCGAGGAAGAAGTTGGGTTATGTTGCGTTGGGGAAAGAGCAAGAGCAAGACGATGGGGTCGGCGTTAGCAGCCGTTTCGGGGTGTTCAGCCAACCGTGACTGATTCGTCTCCCTGTTTGTACGTCTTCTTCATCTTCTCCATCTGCGCTGCTGCTTTCTGTGACAGCGATTCTCAAACTGTTGCTTTGGACTTTGATGTATAATGTAAGACAAATAGCTCCGGAAAAATAGCTGTCACAGTCGAAACTAAAAGAGAAATTTTCAAGGAAACTTGCTTTTGTATGCTGATCGTATTGCCCTCGAATGGCATGGCATTATTCCTCAAAGAACAAACAGTTTGTTACGTTTCTAGCAAGAGGATTTTAGGTATATAATTTTTATCCAATTTACCCGCACATGTCCTAGATATCCTTTCTATATCGAGCATTAACGAATCAAAAACCATCCTTATTAGTAATCGATAATTATTACAGCCTAATCACCAATGTATTTTATTGGTTTTCAATATTTTGCAAAAGGGACAAGTGATTGTACTCGCATCGAGTCAAAGCAATATCACTATATAGTATAAAACAAAGTCGCTTCCCGCTGTCTGTCCCTATGTATGCTTAGATCTTTAAAACTACGCAACGGATTTTAATACGGTTTCTTTTAATAGATAGAGTGATTCAAGAGGAAGGTTTATATGTATAATACATGAATAATGTAGTAGAGAAACACTGATAATTTTAGAGGTTTCTAATGTGATGTCGTAAATAAACACATTTTTTGCGCTTATATTGCAAACGCTGGCTAAACTCTACGAGATAGATCAAAATAATGTACTACAATATTGTACATCTTAAAAGGGTCTACAAAAAAGTCCAGGATGGTATATGTCTATCTCTTAGGGATAACCCACAATAACCATTTCTATCCTTTACTTTTTATGAGAAATAATGACTTATTTACGAAGCGATTGTAGACAATACAGCATTAATTCTTATCCAATTAAGTACCTTAAATACATTATGCATTTAATATAGATCAATATGGCTCTTTACAGCATGTAATTTAAATGAATATTTTCGAATATATTACAGATTTAAAATGCAGGGAGATGCGGTTGCGGCGGTACCGGCCGGGGGGACGGTTTGTATTATCTAATGACAAAAAAGCTGTGAATGTTGTATATAAAGACATTACATTACTTATCAGCATTGCACCCTTGTGAAGCTAGGGCGGGTCGCTAGTTTGAAATAAAAATGTTCTCTTTACAAATTATTATTTATCAAACAATAGAAGTCATATCATAAAATTCAGCAAATATGCTCTTCATATACGTCATATCACCACTTTTACATATATTCTAACTGTTAATATCATAATTATAGAATAATTATTATTATTTCTAATAAAAGCAGTCGCATCAAAGTATTAAACGTAACAGACAATAAAATAGCACATGAAAATTTTAGTATATTTGAAAAGTTATAAACCATGAGCCTACAAAAACAAAATTTTGAAAGCGTAATTACCAGGAAATTGATATTGATAACTATTGAATTGATAAACACAATATTGTTTGTTTGAATTCATAAATATTTTATACTAATGCAAATGGAAACCGTCGAAGTTGAACAGCTTTCAGTAACGTATTTAAAAATTCAGTAATTTTTATGTAACATGTCCGCGTATTTTCGATTTAAAACTGCAGGAAAACCGTAAATAACGTGCGAATTTATGAAAGCCAATACAGCAAATTGAAAATAAGACTAAAAAAAAGTAAAATGTCGCCGTGACGTATTACAACAATAACGTCTCACTTGACCCATTTTAAACGTTGGGAACACCAGCCACTGTTTAAAACTTCAAGTGGTGCGAATGAAGTACTTTACTTGAATAGCCACCCACTTTGTAAATAAAATGGAAAATAAAGGTAACTAGTTGGTTAGCTAGAAAGTACGAAAATGCCTGCAAGCTTTACGGTTATTTACACGTTCAACGGTGCAAACATACCCCTATTCGTGTCTACAAATCGCATTATGAATAGCTAAAAGTCCATTATGTCTCATTCCAACCAGATGGGCTATCCCATAACCGACTTACACACACACGATCAAATTCAAAGCTAGAAGGTAGCTTGGAGGGTCCTATGCCTTTGGAAATCGGGGTATTAATTAGAACGGAAGGGCATGAAGACAGAAGGTTTTAAGGGTGTCCATGATATATTACTACCACCATAGTTCTCTATATGATACAAGGAAACAGTTGACAAAAAGCTTTTCAGTTTATTTACTTATTACACTGTAATGTACAGTCCACTTTTGAAAATAAATTATTAAATATAAGAAGTTCCAAGTACACCAGCTAAATAAATAACTATGCAAATAGAGGTGTAATAAAACTTCCGATGCGTGTACATTCATTAACTACACGCACGCACTTCTTTGTGTTGTAACACAGAACCTTTAGATGTGTACAGAAGTATTACTTTGTCCTTATTCAAGAATAATGACACCCTTCTTGCTGTTTCTCCAATGTCAATAAAAAGAAGATTAGGGAGAATCCTTCCTAAAGACGAACGATCAATTTTATTAGAGAGTGAAGCGACACCACAAACCCATTAAGTAAATATTAATCTATCTGTTTCACGTTAAGAGACAAATTGTACGGCGCCGGATCCCCGGTACGTAGTCCCTCGCCCGATGGCCCTGAGCTTTTAATCCCGATTTGCAGACGTATTAATCTTCCGCCTTTACGGAAATTAAATACATGCCGCCAGACAGGCGTATTCAAAAGATATTTCGCGAGCTTCATTGTAATGCCGTTGGTGAGCGCTTTTCACTTTCGACGCTGCAGAATCTTGAATTATGATGATGGATGACCAGACGCCCGAGAGACGCTCTCTACCTGCGCGCCGGTGGCGGTGGTTCCCTTAAAATCCCCGTTAAGATAAACGACCCTAATCTCACCGATGCCGATGCCACTATTAGGCATTTGTATTCGTTACAACATCGCGAACGTTTAGAATCTTTCAAAGAAGCTTCCTGCGTGCGTAGATTTATAATTTGCAATCATTTTTGAACCAGGCTAGTGGTGTAAGTACGGCGTTATTGGCAAATGTTGAACTAAGCCCAGACAATTCAAATGTTACATTTTTTAAAGCGGTTAACAAGGAAAAATTGTTACTGCTATCGCCCGGAATGGAACCCGGGACCTTTGACTTTACGTATCACTGCTCTAACCATTAAGCTACAAGAGGTTACAACAGCATTAACAACGAAACGTACCTTTTAGGTGACAGATTCGTCAAACTAATTAATATATAAATTAACCGTTTTGGCGTAAGTTTAACTGAAATTTATTAATCAGAAACGATAATCATTTGGAATAGTAGCTCCTGATGTTTGAACTAAGTAATTAGATTCTCCTTTTTCGTTCGCCCGTTCTATTGTAAAAGTACTGGTAGGTATTTCGTTCATCGATTTACTTTGAAAAGGTCACATAATGGCAAGAGAATACTGCGCTTACCTTTCAGCTAAATTGCGTGACGTAAGGGACAAGAAAACCGGTTAAGGGTCCTTCGAGATAGTGCCTCAGATTGAAGAATCACGATTCAGAACCAGACTGTGTTTGAAAAGCGGCTTCTTCATTTTCTCTGTAACAAAATCAACATAATAGTTTTGTAGGTAAATGTAGGTCAATAAAAAGGTCTTTTTAGTATATAAAATACTTATATGTACTATATAACTGACGTAGTCTTTTTGATAATTGAAACTAGAAACGGTGATTATTTTTTCAGACGTGCCCGAAGTACAATTACAATGGAAACAAAAAATCCTATTGCTAACGCGAAATTCAGAACCGATTGGATATTCGGCTTATTTCTCATTGAGTTTCCGGAGGGTGTTTTTCCTTTTTTCTGGAAAGAAGATTAGTTTAGGGATCCGTGCAAAAAATGCGAAGAGCGTCGAATTTTTGCCAGGTTCAGAAATGGGCTGTTATTGCGTCGCTTTGTAGTCTTAAAGCTTTCCAAAACTTTTCTAATAACTCCGTTTGCTATAAATCTTGTTATTGAAGCCGACGTCGAACTTTCTCCGAGGCTCGAATTTAGTGGCTGAACGAGCGGGCCGAGTGCCCTTTAGGACATCGCTTTGCCACCCTTAACATTTATTGATATGAAAGCATGATAATCCCCGAAACGAAACGAAAAGTAACCAAAAAATACTTACACCTACGAACATATATATAAATATAACAAAGTTCTATACAAAGAAAAAATTTATTCATTAATAAAAGTTAACCACTGGGAACTAATTTAGGTCAAAAATATATTTTTATTAACAATCTCTCTTTCCAAAGTTTGATTGGCAACCTCTTCAAGAGGTATGTAGTAGTATGTAGTATGAATGAACGAAATTAACATTGTAAATGTAGTAAAAGAACTGGTAAGAATTACGTAAGTAAAACACCCGGTTATTGCACAAGCATAAGACAAATTAGCTCGGTTATAACGAACATGAGTTAGAACGAACACTTAGTTTTAACGAACGTCATTAAAGAAACAAAAGTACATTCCATTTAATCACGTATTATATATACTTGCATATAACGAACACAGTTTTAACGAACGATCGGTTTTAGCGAACGATTTGGAGAAAAGTGGATAATGTAAAACGAATTTTATGCAGTTAACTAATTAAAAATGATATTTACCACAGTCGTTTTAACAAATCCTTTTAATACTTAGGTGCAGCTAATTTTACCCCCCTCTCTCTCTCACCTTCCCCTATGTATCGCACCCCTTTCCCCTACGTTTCTAATAAAGACTCAGGGCAGTAGGTATGATAAAAGTTTCGACCGTGTCTGTCGGGTCATGTTAGAGAAGCGAGTCGCTGGTTCCGGGAAATAATTCTAGGAGCTTTGACGATGGCCACCAAAAAGCTAATTCCCTTTGTAGGATCTTTGTGAATAATTCAACGTTTCTCTTCGACTTGTGTCCCTCGCTCGCAGATTATACATGAGATTCCGAAGGTACACTCCTTTGACGGACGGAAGACAACTGTGCACCATTAGAATAAATTTTCTCGAAGTCGCTTAACTAAATAATGAGTTTAAAATTTAACAGACTGCGAAATATTTATATCCTACGTGGAAGGAAACGTATCTACCTAAGTTACCAGCCTGCAATTCATTTCGTTCAATCATTCAATAGCTTAACGTTAAACATTTAAAGCATAAATATAGTCGAGCGTTCGAGGGCTAAAAGTGAGTCAGAAAAGAGATTCATAATCAGGCACAGATATATTATCTACAGTTACTCACACATGTGTGGTAAACGGTGATTATAGCTAGAAATATTTTTGATTGATTCCCACCGAGGTTAGGTTCAGTTTTTAATAATAATAATCGTTTTTAGTGTTCATTTTAAAAATGTATAAAACAATACAGATTATTATTAAGTATTAGATTAGGTTTATTTCAGTATTTAGATTACATTTTCAAATTGAAAATTAGTTTAAATGGTTGTAACATTATGTGGTTTTAAAAGCAGATGATTCAGTTCTATCTGCAGTTGTTTGCGTTTTAGGTTTGACTGTAGCATTTATCTAGTAATTAATTAAACACAATCTACCCTTTAAAGCACCCATTCTGTTTATTTTAGTCCAATCCAAAGCCTCTCAGTCAATAGGGCCGTTTCATAATTCCCTAAATAGATTAAAATCGATAGATACACTGAAGTTGTGTTCTTTGGCCTTTCACACAGGACAACTGTACATACTATATAAATTCACTGCATTGCGATTTGTTCTTTAAAGCCGTTTTTAACAGTTCAACCCTGTAGACATTTCATAATTACTCAGTGCACTTAGTATCAGTAAAATGTATAATTACAAGCTGACCCTGCAAGTCAGTAAATTTTTAAAAAGGTTGTTAAATGTGTATGTTTGGAGCGCGGCGCTGTACGGGTGCGAAACATGGACAGTGGGCGCGGCGGAAAAGAAAAGGTTACAACCGTTCGAAATGTGGTGTTACCGATATATATTGACCGTTTTGGTCCAACACCTTTTGCCATCTTTCTGGTAGTAGCATAATTCCACGCTCATAAAATTTTTGGTCTTTGCTGGCAAAAAACTGATCGAGCAGGTTTTTGACCTCCTCATTTGAGGTGAAGGTTTTACCGTCTAAAAAATTTTGGAGTGACCGGAACAAATAATAATCCGATGGTGCCAGGTCTGGAGAATATGGTGGGTGTAGCATTGTATCCCATTCAAGCTGTAAAAGCTTTTGGCGAGTGACCAAACTTGTGTGAGGTCTCGCGTTGTCTTGGTGAAACACTACACCTTTCCTGTTGATTAGTTCTGGCCTTTTCTGTTGAAGTGCATCATTCAGTTTGTCCAGCTGATGACAGTAGACTTCCGAATTAATCGTTGTGTTATCCGGTAAAAGCTCAAAAAAAAAACGATTCCTTTAAAATCCCACCAAACAGACAGCATCACCCTTTTTTGGTGAATATCGGCTTTGGAAATGATTTTAAGCCGGTTCGTCTTTTTTGCTCCATGACCTCTTGCGTTTGACGTTGTTGTATACAACCCATTTTTCGTCCCCAGTGATGATGCGCTTCAAAAACGGATCATTTTCGTGACGTTTGAAAAGCGAATCGCAGACGTCAATGCGGCGACACAGATTTCTCTCTGTGAGAACATGGGGAACCCATACATCGAGCCTCGAGGATAATCCCAGGCCTTTCAAGTGGTCATAAACTGTTGAATTTGATAAATTTAAACTCAATCCGATCTCACGTGTTGTTATTCGCCGGTTCACATCAACTAATGCCTTTATCGCGTTTTTATCAGCTTCAACCGGCCTTCCCGAACGTGGTGCATCTTCGACATCAAAATTGCCGGATCGAAATTTAGCGAACCAGTTCTGGCACTGGCGTACTATCAACACACCTTCTCCATACACATCAGTCAATTTCTTTCTGGCTTGAACGGCATTTTTACCCTTTCTGTAGTAAAACAGTAAGATAGGTCGATAATGCTGCTTATCGCTCTCCATATTTAAAAGGGCACCAACCAAAAACTACTGCGTAGAATTAATTGGAATTTTTCACACACAAGCCTTGCTATATGAGCTCTCAAAGCATATAAAAATTATACGGCTTAAATGTGTAGTTGGGTGCAAAAGAATACAATTAAATCCTCTGTCGGGAAAAAACGAAATGACTTTCCGAACAACCCGATAGTTTAAGGGAAATGAGAAGATTAGCTCAGGATAGGAAGAAGTGGAGATGCGTGTCTAACCAGTCTTAGGACTGATGACCTTAGGATGACGATACTAGAACATGTTTCATAAGTATGGATGTTTAGATTATGATTTATTATAATCAAAAGTATTAATTAGATTTTTAATGCAATATCTCGGCAGCGTGACGGTGCGAAAATTTTCCTTCAAATTCCAACATTTCATTCCATTTAGCTTGATCCGTTGTACGTTGACACATAGCCTCCGAATCCCGAACGAAAAGGAGATTTTTCGCGGTTGACAGTTATGTAAATCTTTTGACTTATTACTCGTTACAGATTTATTTGTAGTCGTGAAGAAACGGGCACAAGGTATATCCTGTCAGCGACGGAAGATGAATCTTATTACGCGACGTGACGCGAATTATTCCGGCTCGGTAATACTCCCGATGGCATCCGTTCGCCTGTTTCGAGGTTGTCCTTTGTCACGAGACCGTAAAAAAAAGGAAGACGACACATCGGTAATGGATAAAATGTTGAGGATTATTCCGTATTCCAAACCCGAAGAGCGAAATTAAAAGGACTCCAGTCAGCACCAAAGCATGTTATCAACTACAGAAAGAAAATAGTGAACTTATAATTTACAAGAGTTGATTTGCCTTTACATAATTGACAATTTTCTTGGTGGAATAAGTACGCGATTGAATTAGAAACTTTCGAGTATATCAATGATTTACACTGAAACACTGCCTCACGGTTAGACCAAATTTAATGATCATAATTAGGAGCTATCAGATCATCGTCGTCCTCATCACAGAGT
>NW_020439641.1:0-9477 GCF_000699045.2 Agrilus planipennis
TTTAACCAAAAGAAGAAGGAAGCTGACTATAACTTTCTAGGGGGTTGTATTTTATAAGTCCTAAGTTAATAAGGAGGTGGCAACCCTGCTTTTATGCCTATTTTAATATGTAGCATATGTATACTGCATGTTTTAAATTGAAGAAAAAGATAACATTAGCGCCCCTAGCGGAAAAACTCGCCATGAAATGGAAAATTGTCCCATTAAAACATTATTCAGGGATTTCACTTCTCGAAGAAAAAAGCATTAGAATTGTTTTGATTTTTTTCAGTAGGCGGATAAAAAGAAAAGTCACTTACCCCTTCATTTCCTACGAACTTTATCGTGGGATTCTGACTTAGTTTACTCTGAAAATAAGAAGAAAATCAATTATCACATATTAACAGAAAAACAAACAACAGGTCAATTAATTTCTTTTTTTTTTTTAGTGGAAGTTGAAATACAAATAATTTCTATTAATAGGAAATTTTTATATATAATATTTGTAATAGAAAAACAAATTTAGGGCACATCTTGCACGTTTTCTAAAAATGTCATGCATGTGTCGATGCATTTTGATTTACATTATTAAAATTTAAAAGGTTATTAGCCCTAAATCGATAAATTACCTATCACGATAATATAAAAAATTATGTTGATGAGTTGATGTAAAACGTATTTCTGGATTATTAACAGAAATCTAATTTATCAACATCCAATGTCCTCGTTATCAATTATAGTACGTGAAAATCATAGGGTAGGTAAGGAGTCTTGGCATATACTACTGGTTGTCACCGAGAGGGGAGGGGGGTAAAAAATGGGTTACGTAGTATGGGTGCGGTTAGGGCCACCTTAGAATCTCGGATTACGATGTCAGAGATTGTCGCCTTTTTCTTAACCACTTTTTTTTTGCTATTTTCCACAATCTAATATTGAGTAGGACGGTGAAAATTTCACTTTAATTAGTGCTGCGACTGAATTTTCCGGTGGAAATTAACAGAAACTGAAAATTCATAATGTAAAACCCGAGTTAAAGAAATGGAGAAGTTCGGGTTATACTTTCAAAAACCTCATACGACAGGCCCTTTTCCTTTTCATTTGTAGCATAAAAGAACAGACGTTATTACACATGCTAAGTCCATTAAAACCTTCTTTGTGTCATCTAATTTTTTTTTCTCGTCATCTCGTAGTTGAAATAAAAACCAACTCAGGAATACGAGGTGCACACACCGGTGTGTGTTTATTGTGTGAATGTACGGCCGTATGCGAGTACGTATTTTGTTAAATGTCAAGGAAAATGAGACAGATAAGCGTGTGCGCCCAAGGTGGGTTTTGTTCTATCAGAGTGTAACGTGTACAAATGTGGATGCATGCACGTACTTACGATTATGTCTGTGTTTGTGTGTGAACGTATAATAAAACGGATATGAACAATACATACATAGAAACGACTCGAGCATTCGTGGTATTTTTCTTTTTTTTTACTTCGAAAGGGCACACTTCGTTACATTAGAATTAGCTGAAGGAAACAGTAAATTGGGTCATCATTTGGAGACTTACAAAATTGTATTGACACAAACAGAATTTTAATGTGATAGGTAGGCACATAGGGCATTTGCTGCCAACTGGAACTTAGTAAAGGGTGGCCTACTTAATCTATATCACTTCCTGAAAAAGAAAACGTTCCTTATCTCATATTATTGCAAACGTTAATCTAATCCGCTATTTCCCCTATCCCCCTTTACTCCTGTTTCTGCTTCTAATGTGTCTCAAAACTTCCACCCTATATCCTTTCTCTTTACTAACTTTCATAACACCCTCTGTTCTTCTCCTACAAGCGTAGAAGTGATAATTCCAAGTCACAGGGATGTTATTGTAATGGGCTCGAAAATAAACACCGCAGTTTTCAACATACGTATTTCTTAATTTAAAGGTCATTGCAACATAATTTGGAAAACAAATACAAAAAAGTAGATTTAGGGATTTATTGAAAAACATTTACATATGTTACACTATGTTATACTGGGATGTTTTTCTGTTTTTATTTATTTCCATTCCATTTACACTTCATGACACAACAAAATAAATTACTCTCGATAATTTTTAGAAGGTTTCGTCAGAAAGATACAAGCGCTTTCCGATGTCTTTAACCCTATTAGGACGAGGTCAAGGCTACAAGACCATACGTGGAACCCATTAGGTTCGTTAAAGTGAAAATGCATTTTACAGGGTGTGGCGCGGAAATTAGCACTTAACGGTACCTAAGAAAGTAGGAAGAAAGCTCTCGGACATCAGAAGCCTCCAATTTATTAATAAATTAAGGAGAAATAATAGATAACAAAAAAATTAATTGAATAAATCGATTAAAAAAAATAAGAACTGTAATAGACCTGCATAGACTAGTTCATTGTTTACATGTAGAGATACAGGATGTACTACTTTTATTAGAGAAATGCGGAGATTCGCTCAGGAAACAGACTAATAAACTGATAAACTAATGATAAAGGGATAATGAACAATTATTCATATTTCTACCTAATTTAAATTTTATTTTAGAAAAGAATCAATAGAGGCAGGACGCGAATTATTTAAAATAAAATAAGCGCAGCGGAGAAATTCCTTATTCAGCAAGATTCTCTCTCTTTATTCTGTTACAATAAGGAAATGAAAGTAAACTTCCGGCATAATAGGAAATTATAATATAAGCAGACTTATAACATCTTTAAGGATTTTGTATCTAGAATGTGAATAAGTCAACGATGAGTTGATAACTCGCATACGATTAAGCAAAACCGCAACAATAAATTAATGGGAAAACAATTGCAAGGCAAAGATGTTCACGTTCATCCACATGCAAAGTCATTCCCTTTTGACCAACGTACAGTAGGTGCATGATATTGGCCTTCAGGTGCATGTTGAGGTCGATTTTACGAATAAGATAAAACCGAAACGATAATAAAATATTTATTGCTAACGACCCTGTAAGGTCGCATCGTTTGATAACACATTTAAATAAAATTTGAACTGTCCAACATTTGCTTAAGTTTGGAATATTCTGACGTTTAATACGTTTTTCAATATTATTTATTTATAATTAATTAAACCAAATTTCTACCACTACGAATACTACTATAGTCTGTTCTATATTAGATAACTTTTGATAACACCTTGGATTTTACATAGGTTATAGGTACAGTGACCCTTGTTTCGTTATGATAAATCTGACGGTCAAGATATATCCTTTGTTTTATATCCCTACTGCTCCTTTCATCCTGAATTATCTGACTTCTTAGTTCTAATTTTTCGACTGTCATCTTTACATTTACTTTTTCCCTACATTTTCTTCTTCTTCTACTATTTTTCTTTATTTTCATACAACAGTTTTGTCAATACCTCACCATTCAAAATTGTAATAAAATTATTATGAAAACACAATATACAAAAACTGCAAGATCATCTTATCAATATTATAAGACAAACCTTTTGTAACTATATTGACCATCTGTGAATTGGTTTCATACAGGATCGATTGTAAAAAATCAGGTGTGAATCATGAAAAGGATTCTGTAACCTAACCTAACCTTAATCGAAGATTGCGGTAGGCAAAGACAACACGAACGAGTAAGTGTTGTCGTGGGGGATGTGTTAAGAGGCCGTCATCTTTACCTTTTTCGCAGAAATGAATGTTTCAAATAATAATAATAATCTTAAACGTAGCCTAGACGGAACTGAAAATGGCGGGTTAATTATAATGGTTGTAAGATACATACATGGTCTAATGCTACTCATTTTTGGGACGATAGACAAATGAAATAGACGGTTACTTCCGCATACCTGACCCCAAAAATTATGATCCGTCCCGCTGGCTATCGGCTAGCTGTGTCCATTTACTACGACATAATAATTATCTTCGAAGTATGGGCCAATCGTCTAACCAATGGACCATGGCAAGTAGCTCGCGGTGCAAGCCTAATTAAAAGCAAACTTTCTGTTTCAAACCTGAAGCCTGGACACGCTTATCTAATACCATCTCTTGCACGGCGAATAACAAATTATCAATTGACCAATTGCTTGGACAATTAACTGAAGGATGGTCCCAATAATAAAGCTTTTTTATAAACTTTTAACGCTCAGAAATTGCAAAAAAATTCATTGGATTGTTATTTACTCAAAATTATAATAATGCAAATTTGGAAAGTTATCTTTCTTATTGGCACTGTCATATTGACATGATTTTTTTATTGTTGCACAAATATACAAAATTTAAATTGAATTAATTAATAATAACCTAAGGGCATTTTCACATTTAGCCGCATCCGGTTATTCGGTTGCTGACGACTTTTCACACCCTTTAAAGTTTTTCTATGGAAGTCAATTTGAATAGGCGAGGAGATCGGTTAGTACGGAACCATCTCAGACACGAAGGGCTAGTTAAACATATTTGAACCAGAAGGGCAGAGTTGGACTTAAATCAGATTATTGTTCGAAAATAGAGATGTAGGTCGCTCTAGTCTTCAAAAAATACGAAGATTGAGTCAAGACAGGAAGAAGAGGTCCAACCAGTGTTTGGACTGATGAAACGAATACAGTCTATTATTAAAAAAACAAACGACAATCTATTGGGACTCGATATTATAAACGTGTAGGGCATCTACAGTCCATTCAAAATAGCTTGGGAAGAAGGCGAGATATAAATCAATTTCATGGAAGCATCTACATATGTAGGTAAAAGCCGCTCATCACAACAGATTTATGTAATAAACTTGAGAGCTTTATAGCAAGTTTTAGACCAAATGTGATTATCAACTTTATTTCGAAAATAGTATTCAATGTATTCAACTGGGACCTTTGTATACACTGAAATCAAACTTACAATCAGACAACAAGTTTAGGATTAAGACATGAGCGAAATTGCCTTTTCCGGATGTAGAGAAGGTTCATTGTTTCAACCTATGTTGTCACTGACACGAGCCATACAATAAAACATTACATACACAGATATTTAGTTGTATAGTAGACAATTGATTAAATAGTCATTGTAATTCTTACGTAAAGCAGTGCGTATACATTTAATAATCAGAAACATTACTAGCTAGAGATCCGAATTATTACATGTCATACTTGTGGTAATTCTGAATTTCATTTACTCGATCCTTAGTTCATTTATTGGTTGTAGTTTAATAACGAAAAGTATTTTTATTTTTTTTTATAGCCTCCGATTTTTATTTCAGTTCATAATCGATTCCAGTCAGTGTAAAAAGGCACTTAGTATCTACACATTATGATTTGAAAATAGAAAATGTTTTTAATAGATTATAAAATCAAAACCAGCTACTTGAATCTGGCACTGCACTAAATAATAGTTAGCACTTGTTGTTTGCGTCTACAATATGTTTCATTTGAACAAAAGAACAACAATAACGGAACGTTTAATAAGCAACACAGTACAATCATACGTATGTTGCTTGGTACTAACCTAGTCCTGAAAACTTTTTATTTAATGAATCTCACAATTAGTATCATTAAGGTAACTAATGTTTACTTTGTGAAACACGATGAATAGACTCATTTTAATTAAGGAACATCTGGGAAATTAGATCTTTTAATTAGCATTCTGATGCTACATTCACAATCATTATAATTATACTTGGCAGGTAATACAGACAAATATATGTTTATATTAATTAATTTTCCTGTGAATTCATATAACAATTTCTACTATTCTCACCGCTAAAATTGAAAAAAAAAATTAATTTTCATCTGTTTAACGAATGTTGATATATTTTTCCATGGGGGGAATTTGATTATAAAATATATAATACTGCTAATGATTATGTACGAAGAATCATTTAATGATTTTGTTTGTAAAAGGTGTACGTAATTTTCTTCACAACCAACGGAGATTTATACAACAATAACGAGTTGATAACTGAACATACAGATATGCAATCATCAAAGATCGATATCATATTCCTTAAGAAATACAACGTGACATCGGAAAATCCATAAGTACAAAAACCTTCACATATCTTTTCATGTTAAAAGTAAAGTCCAGTTGAAAGTTTGGTTACCTTAGACCAATTTTCACATATAAATTCAGTAACTAGAATCAAGGATTAAATTTCACTGGTTTGCAATTACTTTAAATGACTGATTTACTTAAGTGGGTTGTATTATTGTTATATTATATTATATTATGCATTAGCAAATAATAATATTTAATCATTAAACGTAAATATGGGAAATAGACGACAACAATATGTAAGACAGTACTAATCGCAAGTGTCGGATTAAAACGAGTTAATAACCAGAACGATTACTGACCTACATTCCGAGGCGACAAGTCGCATGACAATGACGATGACGATTATTAAATAAAACAACAACCTGTTATGTCGTAAAAACGTATATACGTAGTATCACTTATATATATGTATTTGCGTATGTATCTATTTAGGAATGTAGTGACATTCGCTTGTAATGGACGTAACAGCATGCAGTAACCCGTTCGTTATAACCGAACGAAAATATAAAGTAAAAGTCAATGTCAAAGGATAAATTGTTGCACATTTGTAATAAAAATCGTTTTAATGGACCACAGCCCAATAACAAACTTTAGTTCACTACCATTGGAGAATTCATAGATTTAGGTGATTTTCTCTAATTTTATTACATCCAAAATTTTACGTCCTATCGACTACAGTACAATAACAAATTTTGGTCGATTATAGGTGAATGTCTGTACAATATAGACGAGCCTCTTTGATTGTAATAGACGGCAATACAATGTCAAATATTAGCTACAACCGACTTTACGTTGATACAATTCAAAATAGCATATTTGATCATTTAATGCGCTAATTTAAATTTTATTTTAGAAAAGAATCAATAGAGGCAGGACGCGAATTATTTAAAATAAAATAAGCGCAGCGGAGAAATTCCTTATTCAGCAAGATTCTCTCTCTTTATTCTGTTACAATAAGGAAATGAAAGTAAACTTCCGGCATAATAGGAAATTATAATATAAGCAGACTTATAACATCTTTAAGGATTTTGTATCTAGAATGTGAATAAGTCAACGATGAGTTGATAACTCGCATACGATTAAGCAAAACCGCAACAATAAATTAATGGGAAAACAATTGCAAGGCAAAGATGTTCACGTTCATCCACATGCAAAGTCATTCCCTTTTGACCAACGTACAGTAGGTGCATGATATTGGCCTTCAGGTGCATGTTGAGGTCGATTTTACGAATAAGATAAAACCGAAACGATAATAAAATATTTATTGCTAACGACCCTGTAAGGTCGCATCGTTTGATAACACATTTAAATAAAATTTGAACTGTCCAACATTTGCTTAAGTTTGGAATATTCTGACGTTTAATACGTTTTTCAATATTATTTATTTATAATTAATTAAACCAAATTTCTACCACTACGAATACTACTATAGTCTGTTCTATATTAGATAACTTTTGATAACACCTTGGATTTTACATAGGTTATAGGTACAGTGACCCTTGTTTCGTTATGATAAATCTGACGGTCAAGATATATCCTTTGTTTTATATCCCTACTGCTCCTTTCATCCTGAATTATCTGACTTCTTAGTTCTAATTTTTCGACTGTCATCTTTACATTTACTTTTTCCCTACATTTTCTTCTTCTTCTACTATTTTTCTTTATTTTCATACAACAGTTTTGTCAATACCTCACCATTCAAAATTGTAATAAAATTATTATGAAAACACAATATACAAAAACTGCAAGATCATCTTATCAATATTATAAGACAAACCTTTTGTAACTATATTGACCATCTGTGAATTGGTTTCATACAGGATCGATTGTAAAAAATCAGGTGTGAATCATGAAAAGGATTCTGTAACCTAACCTAACCTTAATCGAAGATTGCGGTAGGCAAAGACAACACGAACGAGTAAGTGTTGTCGTGGGGGATGTGTTAAGAGGCCGTCATCTTTACCTTTTTCGCAGAAATGAATGTTTCAAATAATAATAATAATCTTAAACGTAGCCTAGACGGAACTGAAAATGGCGGGTTAATTATAATGGTTGTAAGATACATACATGGTCTAATGCTACTCATTTTTGGGACGATAGACAAATGAAATAGACGGTTACTTCCGCATACCTGACCCCAAAAATTATGATCCGTCCCGCTGGCTATCGGCTAGCTGTGTCCATTTACTACGACATAATAATTATCTTCGAAGTATGGGCCAATCGTCTAACCAATGGACCATGGCAAGTAGCTCGCGGTGCAAGCCTAATTAAAAGCAAACTTTCTGTTTCAAACCTGAAGCCTGGACACGCTTATCTAATACCATCTCTTGCACGGCGAATAACAAATTATCAATTGACCAATTGCTTGGACAATTAACTGAAGGATGGTCCCAATAATAAAGCTTTTTTATAAACTTTTAACGCTCAGAAATTGCAAAAAAATTCATTGGATTGTTATTTACTCAAAATTATAATAATGCAAATTTGGAAAGTTATCTTTCTTATTGGCACTGTCATATTGACATGATTTTTTTATTGTTGCACAAATATACAAAATTTAAATTGAATTAATTAATAATAACCTAAGGGCATTTTCACATTTAGCCGCATCCGGTTATTCGGTTGCTGACGACTTTTCACACCCTTTAAAGTTTTTCTATGGAAGTCAATTTGAATAGGCGAGGAGATCGGTTAGTACGGAACCATCTCAGACACGAAGGGCTAGTTAAACATATTTGAACCAGAAGGGCAGAGTTGGACTTAAATCAGATTATTGTTCGAAAATAGAGATGTAGGTCGCTCTAGTCTTCAAAAAATACGAAGATTGAGTCAAGACAGGAAGAAGAGGTCCAACCAGTGTTTGGACTGATGAAACGAATACAGTCTATTATTAAAAAAACAAACGACAATCTATTGGGACTCGATATTATAAACGTGTAGGGCATCTACAGTCCATTCAAAATAGCTTGGGAAGAAGGCGAGATATAAATCAATTTCATGGAAGCATCTACATATGTAGGTAAAAGCCGCTCATCACAACAGATTTATGTAATAAACTTGAGAGCTTTATAGCAAGTTTTAGACCAAATGTGATTATCAACTTTATTTCGAAAATAGTATTCAATGTATTCAACTGGGACCTTTGTATACACTGAAATCAAACTTACAATCAGACAACAAGTTTAGGATTAAGACATGAGCGAAATTGCCTTTTCCGGATGTAGAGAAGGTTCATTGTTTCAACCTATGTTGTCACTGACACGAGCCATACAATAAAACATTACATACACAGATATTTAGTTGTATAGTAGACAATTGATTAAATAGTCATTGTAATTCTTACGTAAAGCAGTGCGTATACATTTAATAATCAGAAACATTACTAGCTAGAGATCCGAATTATTACATGTCATACTTGTGGTAATTCTGAATTTCATTTACTCGATCCTTAGTTCATTTATTGGTTGTAG
>NW_020439642.1:0-9502 GCF_000699045.2 Agrilus planipennis
AATTTTGCTTCATAAGATGGTGAGTACCTCCTACTATGTAAAATTAAAAGGTGTTCTAAGAGCTATCAATTCTTAGATAGCAATACTTAAAGAGAAAGGAGAAATTGTTGACATAATATTGAGTGCTATTTAAAATATGTCGAGCAAAAGTGATCTATTTAGATTTTCACTAAAGCATTTTATTTGTTTTGTTACAAAAAATACCAGAACATAATTCCCAAAAATTTTGCTTCATAAGATGGTGAGTACCTCCTACTATGTAAAATTAAAAGGTGTTCTAAGAGCTATCAATTCTTAGATAGCAATACTTAAAGAGAGATAAAGGAGAAATTGTTGACATAATATTGAGTGCTATTTAAAATATGTCGAGCAAAAGTGATCTATAATCATTCAATACAATATTTAATTTTCTATGCTTATTGATTACTAACTTTTGTTTTTAGTGGTAATTTATAGCTTTTATTTTCAAAATGTAAAACTTCAATTTCATTATTGAACGTGTGGACTAGTTCTTTCATGTTACGGTTTTTATTTTGTAGCAAAGTTTAGTGAAAATCTTTAAATTGTTTTCCTAATTACTTAATATGGATTTTCAACAAGTAAGGGTCAAATCAACCAATTATAAATCTTTATGTTAATATTATCTTATTAGTTTTTTGATTTGATTGTTATTAATCAGACGAAAACTATTAAAAACTGAAGATTTTACATTTTCTTCGCTAGAAATAGATGAAAAAGTCGACTGATATTTAAGAAAACTTGGTAGAATTACAATTTCATAAAATAACATTTAAAATAAAACGCTTAGTTTAAATACAAATGGATCAAATATGTGAAACTTAAACCATGTCAAAAATTTTCCATTTCTTCCCCTTATTGTATAATATATAACATAATACTGTAAGTGTTGATTTCATAAATACCTAAACTGTTTTATGCCCCACCCTGGATTCGATCCTAACATCATTTGATTGTGCTAGTTTAATTGCTGTTTTATCAAAAATTTTTAACCAGGTGCCGACTGAACAGTCTTATTTCATTTACAATTAATTATAAAAAATTACGTAAGCATTTAGTAAACCCGGTATAAGACAGTTGCTAGGTTAATAAAATGGATTGCTTTCAAGATCTTATCCCATACGAGTGGAATTGGGGTTTCCTTTATTTTCAAAACTTGTTATAGAGACACTGTGTTAGAAAGGGCACTCCTCACATTTTTTTATAAATAGGTTAGAACAAAACAGGATGCTATGTTCTAAGGGAATATAACTAACTTTTTTACACGCCTTTATCACATTAAAGTTTCGTGCTTTTCAAACAAAACATTTCGCATAAATGGACATTTAACAATCTACCATAAGAAATGTTGATCCGGACCTCAGATGGCTTTATTACAATTATTTTTTTGGGTTCTTTAAATAAAATACTACATACTACAAGAAAACTTCATGTGTTATGTTAATGGCTCTGGATAAAAGTAAATTCGTTTATGAAACTGGTTAAAAATGCACAATCGATTATTGCAAAATATTTCGGAAATGTACAAATATGGCATAATGTATTAAATTAGTAACAGTAAACAATGATTAGGCTTAAGCACAATACAAAACTTTTGCCCAAAATAATGCTGAAATAATGAACGAAACTACACCATGTAATCTCAAATTATGCAATTAATAATAACTGGAATGTTCGTACTCGGTTACTTCAAATAAAAAAAATCACGATATCAAATTAAACAAGCAACAAAAATGTTTTGTAATCTAGCNGATAAAAAATAAAAACATTATCTATTATTGTAATTTTAATTGTTGCCATGTACCTATACAATATGAATCAAAATTTCAGTTCTGATTTATAAAATCTCATTATCTCTTACTTTGTCTCTCTTTTTATATTTGTATATTTGAGAACTTACCTGTTGTTAATGCAGGAGTCCATTCCTGCTCACCAGTAGCACCCCACAAGAGAGTACCTTTCGAACTTTTTGTTTGTGATGCTACACTGTGGCTGGAATTATGATGATTCGGGCGTTTTTTGCAATCTATACACACATATTTTAAAGATAATTAGTTTGAAGCAGCAAACAAACAATTTTATTCTTATAAAAAATACAGTGTAATGGGGTGGTTAATGGTTTTGACTTATAAGTTCCATTGTCTTGGGTTTAATATCTCTATTTTTTGTTTTCCAATTACAGTTTGATAATTTATAACTACCTAAATCGTATATATATAGAGTATTACTAATTATTTGATAAAAATTAACTAAGTCTAAATTGTTGGTTTATTACTACTCCATATGATAAAAACTAACCATCTTCTTTAAAGTCAAATTCGTTGATTTTTCAACTTAACTTAAATGTTTTACGTTTATCAAAATTTATTAAACAAAGTCATTACTTTAGCTTCTTCAGAAGTTATACAATGAACTAGTGTAATGTATAGTTCAAGTTAAAGTTCACTGTATAACTCATAATAAAATATTCAAATTATTTACTTCTATTACTTTCATTCTTACACGAAATTGGTAGGGCCATTTTCTCTTGATATATTTTACTTTCATGTTTTGAAGTTCTCTTCACTGTCTAGCAATTTCAAGAATTTTTAAGAACTCCTTTCTGTCTTGGTTTCTTTACTGTACACGCTCGTTTTATTTTGTTGACGGCCGTTTCGATAAATTTTAAAAAACCTTCCGCATTCAGAGTATGATCAGATGCTGTAAGGGGACTGTATATGTCGTAGTGTGGTGCACCTTCTATTATCCTTTTTGTTGCGGAGTTATTTAAAGGCAAAAGATAAATTCGGAATCTAAAAACAAATTAAATTAATATTCTATCTTACATTTTCTCTTGCTTCTTTAATGATTAAAAATATTGAATGTTTTATTAATAGAAGAAATTTGATTGTTAATATTTAAAAATATATAGTTAAATTAATTTTGAAATTGCTTATTTTCTAAACGTAACTAAGATATTGGTCATTTAATAATTTTTACTGCAAATTCTTCATTTTGGGACGGTACACAATTTGTTACCATGCCGCTACAGAGTATAAGCAAACTAAAACATTTGCCTTGTTGTTACATATTATATGGCACTAAAGGAACTTGCAATACAGCTTTCCCCACATTCAATGTAATGTTAAGGGCTGAATGGAGCAAAGATATGTGCGCGTGCGCATTAGCTGACCGAACGGTTAGCAAACCATGAATACATAATAATAACTAATTTTAAGTTTATACACTAATACAATATGTTTGATTAGTACTCCGGAAAAAATAAGGAAGAAGAAGGTACATGAAAAAGAAATAAACTGACTCATCTTACACTCTCAGTGGTATACATAAAGATAAAAACAATGACCTTACCGGTCTACCCAACTGCTCCAGTAATGATGTTGCCCATTCGCGTGATGCAACAGTGCGTTCTCATTGCACCGTCCATATGTGACCACCATGTTCACATATTCTGCGTGCGAATACACTTTTTTTTGTTTTGTTTTTTACACTTAACTTATCTTTATATTTTGACAATTGACCTGTCTGCGTACCAGTTGTTGTGAAGGTCATGAGTAGGTATGAGTGTTTGCGATAACAATGGCCGATAAGATAACTGGGGTACTTTTGGTGCATATTTTTTACATTCTCTACGTTCTGGCACTATCAGGAGATGCACTTTGCACTTCCTTCAGATGTTACCTTGCAAATATTCCGGAATACTGATCAGACATAGTGTATTTAACCTTTACACTCAGCCGCTGTTTTTAATTACAAACCTCCAATATTTTAATGCCTCCACTAATAGGAAGTCTGTATCCCCTCTAGTGCATATGTAGTGGTCCAAATAGTTCCAATGGTAGTTCTCTAATTTTTCGGTAGTAAAACTTACCCAGGACACTTCATATGTTTCATGATATGGCGCCTGAAATCTGTATCTATAATGGATGTTAAATGAAGGATATGGATGCCTGTAAAATAAAATTCAATTTGTAACTATAACTTACTCATTCACAGTTACTTCTACAGTGGAAAAAGATTCTTCCGCCTGAAGAAGATACTGTGTGGCGAAATAATTATAAAGGAATCAATAAATACTTTAGAACCAAAACGTATTACTCTAAATTGTGGAATGCCCAATGCCCACAGTTAAAATTGTTTAAAAAGAACTTTAGTCAACAACACATTTTACACCTTAAATTTACTTTTTATTTCAAAAGTATCTAAAATAAAAATAAACCTTACCTTGGTCTATATCTTGTAACGGTAATTGCATTTCCGCTTAAGGAAATCTTATGAAAAATCCGTCCTATGGAAAGATAGAACACTTCAATTGGTTCAGTTTCTGCCCTTTTTCGTGATAGCAAGCTAGCACTCGACGACGTTTGAGTGGGGTACAATGAATAGTCTTTGTTTGGCAATAAAATGAGTTGAAAACCCTGGGCCAATCTTTGTGACACCAATTCTCGAAAAACTTCGGCGGTTGATAAAGGCTTTTTATAGTTCGTACGCTGCTGTGCAAAATCAGCGTTCACATCATCGGGTAACAAGTGGTAAAGTGAAAAGACGTAATCGACCTGAAGAGCTCTCTTGTCTGGAAAGTAGTCCGTCGTTATTGGAAGACACGCAGGTATTGTCAGTGATTTCCAATCAACACCTAGAATTATTGTTATCTCATTNTACTACTTTATAACCATTAGTTAAACTCGAAAGAAGGATAATAAAAATTATTGTTGGTGAAAATAGGAATAACCAAGAAATGTTGGATATTAAGCAAATTTATATTTACAAACTAATTACTAGATATTTTTTTTTTTCAAGGAGATGAAAGTCATCTTAAATAGCAAAACTCGTTATAAGAGTAATGAACTTCCTAGAATAAAACTAAATGTTGGCGGAAAATCTACTTTCTACAATGCAGTGGATAACAATAATAAGTATTCTAAATATATTAATGAACATGTGATTATAAGTAAAAAATTTCTAAAAATTGCTACAAAGAAAATAATACTTTCTGGACTCAAATAGTCGTTATAAAATTGAATAACTTTCTCTATTTATATGCAGTGTCTCATATTTGTTATGGGATATTGATTTCATTTTTAATTTTTTTTTTATTATATTATTTTTGTTTTTAATTTAATTATTTCATAGCTCAATGGGACAAATAGGTTAACTGCGTTTATACCTCGTCCCCAAACATATGTATATTCTGTGCTTATTCTGTGGCGGTTAGTGGGGCCAAAACCCCTTCATCACCCTCATGTAAATTTATTAAATTCAATAAATAAAATAAAATAATGGGTTGCTAAATTTTAAATGCCGTGTATACCACAATATTATAGGTAAAATATGTTGTACTGAAAAATAGGATTTTTCATACCTTCATTAGTGCCCGAAAACGGGGATATCATCGGGCTAATTGGAGTGGAGGGAATCGGAACGGCTTGTGACTTTTTAGGAGATTCGCAAGGATGATAGATGTCTGGATCAGAAAGTTTCCTTCTTATTCGGGTTTGTTCTTGCGGATCTAGAAGACTTCCTGACGTTTTCTTATATCTTGCAGATGATCTCTGTCGATTGCTAAAGGTCGTACAATAATTGTTACATTATTTGTATGTATAGTACATTCTGTAAATTCAACATTTTGGTAATGGGGGATATCTTCATATNTAAAAAATAAAATAATTCTCTTTGCTCCAAAGACAGCGTATTATTTTTTTAAATTTATCTTATAGCATTTTTGGAATATTATGTATTTCTAAAATAAAAGGCAATTTAGATGAATACTTCACTTTCAAAAAAAAAATAATAAAATCGCATTATTAATTCCTTTCCTTCAAGTTATACCTTATCGGCCCAATATTTAAGATTAGAAGTCTTTTTATTTGTAAATTCGAATTTTATCATTACTACTAACTTAAGATTACATAGCAATAACATTAAGAAAAAGTTTGTTTTGTTTTAATAAAATTAGAAGACATGAACGCAAACTTCGACGAAAATTATCCTTCATAAATACTGACGTACATGTTCAATTGTATACTTACTTGCTTCCATGTACTGATGGTAATTGAAAAACTTGAGCGTCATAAGCATCGTAATCAAAAAATGAATTGTGCAAATACTCTTCTTCAGGTACGAGTTTTTGTTTTGGTAATTCCTTAATTCTCGTGTGTTTACTCGGCATCGGAGGAAATTTTATTCGAGGAATAAAATTTGAATAAGCAATTTTTTTATTTGAAGAGTAAAAGGACAAGTTGATCCAATGAGGCATCGAATAGTCATCAGGTACGTTCATATTTGTATCTTTATTATGAAACTATAATGTAAAAGGCATTTTATTAGTTCATATAACATAATTAAACATTTTTGGTTCTATTTGATTAAGAAATTGCAATTTAAAATAAAAATAACTATTTTACCATTATGTCATGTAGCAATTCATTGGTTCATATTATAATGAAAGATTACTTATCAAGCAAACTTTTCTGTAACATTAATCAAACAAAAATGATCGAAATTTAAGGAAATACGTTTTAGAAATATTGAACTATGCATTGTTTTCTTTGGAATAATTTCATCAAAAAAGATAATAGTCTAAGGTTTTAAAATAATGTACATATCTACATAAGTTCAAATAATTCTTTGGTCAAAATAAATTTGACAACTGATAAATAAATTATAGAACTGTTTTTTTATTTGCATTATTTTGAAATTATTGAAACGATGTATTACAAAATATATTAAAATATATGTAAATAGTAATAAAAGTCTTCATTTAGTTAATAATTAATAAGCTCATTTAATATTAATTAAAATATTTTTTTTGTGGTGGAGTATGAAGAAATGTTGCCAGAGGGGGATATAAGGAAGGANCATATGTCATTCGGAATTGGTGCATTTCCCTTTGGATTTTTCACGTCAACATTTAACTTTGGAGATGTAAGACCAAATGCAGCTCCTTTGGGAACTCCGCAGCACATGGAAGAACAATTTTTGTCGAAAATATTTTTGTGGCTCGCTTTCTTGTTTATAGCATGGCTATTATTGGCATAGCAATTGCTGTTGTGGGACTATTGATTTGTTTAAACAAAATAGCATTCAACCTGAACTGTTTCAAGCTTGATTTATGAAAATTGTAATACATTATATACTATCACTTAAATTATATATAAAAGATACTATGAAAAATGGTTTTAGTGGTCACAAAGGGAATTGTTATAATGTAAAAATTTTAATGTTAAAGTTTTCAAGGTTGTTTTTTAATTAATCATTTTTTCTTTATTTGCATACTGTATTAAGTAGGAACTTGAATTAGAAAATATTGAGCCAGTTTGCAAAATACACTGGCAAGAATACATTCCTGATATAGTGCATACATTAATTTTATGAAATGTTTGGTAATAGAATTAAGTTATAAGAATATAATGGATATAATGTGTGCAACTCGGCAGGAAGATAAATACGAAAAATTTAATTTTTATGTTAGAGCTAAATTAACTTAAGTTTTTAATAAAGTGAAAGTGATTAAATTTATAAGATGCAAATAGAAGACAGTAATTGTATATTTAATTAGTTGTTTCTTTTTTTTGTCATTTTTATGTATTTTTGCGATCGTATACATTTAAGTTATATGGTTTATTGTTCTCTAGAATGAAGATTTATTTAGAATTTATGGATGTATGTAAACAACTTAATGTTAAACAAAACTATACTATTACTATCTTTTTTTAATAATAAAAATACTTTTTCTAAAGCAGTCAAGTTAGTATTAATAGGCATTTTTTATTTGAATTTATAAAATAAAGTAAAAATACCTTCAGCAGAGGTACCGCATGTAAAGGTTGTTCCCCAACACAAACCAAATCACTTCCAACACCATTATCGATAATTCTCTGTTTGGTAACGTTAGTTAATTCTCGATCAACTTCAAAAACGCCAACACCAGGTGTTACAACAACGCTTAATTGACCTGTTCTATCGAAACTGCGATCGAGATAATGTTTTTCAAAAACTAAAATAGAAACAAAATGAAAATTGTTAGATTGTGAGCAATAATTACCAATAATGAACGGCTTCAAAAAAATATAGTAACAACATTTTAATACAAAGGATATAAAAATTTGTATTAGTTTTACTAACAGTAGGAAAAGGTCGATTGCCACAATTGCTGCTTGATTGAAGGGAATGAAATTTGATAATATAATCAATACTAAATTTTTGATCATTATATGCTTATGTAAATCGAGTATCTACTAATCATATGAATAATCTTAGGTATTACAATGTTGTCATTTCTTGATCACACACTTCCTGTTGGTTTATATATCTCAATGTCTTTACTCTGAGTAGTAACATGAAATAAATATAAAAGTCCAGGTATTAAGCGAATGGCTGAATTGAAAGTATTTGAAATTTTATCGTATTATTAGAGTAATCAAGTCAAATGGGATCACTGGATTTCCATCAAACATAACAATCATATACTGAACCTTTTGGTTGTTGGTGTTGAAATACCAATATTATATTTCTTATTGATGAATGTATTTTTTAAAGAGTTTTTAACATGAATTCGTATATATCCAGAGCAACTGATATATAATCATGTCCGTCACAATTGCCGACGAAACGTATGGATTTAATTGCTCAGTCGACCACGGTCCATCGTGAAAGCCTACGTTCTTATACTTATATATAATTATTTCATTAGTATAATTATTATTTCAGTCTTAAAATAGGTGCTATACTGATGTCTTACCATTTAGAGACATATTAAGAACTTCTAAAAAATTTCCTTGGGCAGCTGTGCTATTCGTACTAGCAGGTATGGTAATTCCAGGTTTTGAGTGATATTCTAAAACAACTTTTAAATATCCAGCAAACAATTTACGTAACTGAACCAACATCGTGCTCCAATCATCAAATTTTTCATTCTGGCAAGCAACCCTAAAAATTATTAATTTGTAAAACATTAGAGGATAGGATATAAGTTTTTACACAATACTAAATTATTATTATCAACTCTTAATGTATCCCTGTTATTAACTTTGATTTTCTTGAGAAACAACGTACCTACATTACTAGTCTAATTAATAAATATTTTAAAAAATTAACTACTAAGCTGGGTAGAATATATAAAATTAATAATTTAAAAACAATCAAAACAAAAAGTTCTAATTGTATTTGTAATGATCAATTGTGTATTTTAAAAATAATATCTGCAATAAAAAACAGGAGACGTGGTTTATCACAAACCACGTCTTTTCTAAAACTGGTTCTGTATTTTCAAGAAAACCTTCACCTTCTCTTTTGAAAGGCTATGTTATAGTTAGTTTAGGTTTCCCTAATTGCAAAGTTAATCTTAGAGTTACAAATTCATGGACAGTGTCATAAACTACACTGTTACCAAAAAAAAAAAACTATAGAATAAATCGTATTAAGGCAACTTTGATAAAATGCAATAAAAAATTTATCTATGTACCTATAAAAGTCTTCATAATAT
>NW_020439643.1:0-4293 GCF_000699045.2 Agrilus planipennis
TGATGTAAATGTAGTAAACTGCCTTAATTTGATATTTATTTCCAATTGTATTGTAAAAATAATATTACATAAGGGAATAATATTATAGAAGGGAAAACTGCTAAAATGATTTTAAATATAAAGCAGAACATGATATTAATCACATTGATAAAATGTTTTAAATATAAATAAATGTTTTTGCTTGCCCAGGTGCAAGAGTAGTGATATTGCCAATTAGGTGGTGGAAAATCAATAATCTAGTTTTACCTATGCCTGCATGTTAAAGGTACGTAAGGGGCCACCACGGCAGTAGAGTGAGAGACAAAAGCAAGACGTTTGATTAAAACAGTATATTTCATTTAGACGTTGAGCATTTTTGCTCAAAAAAGACGGAATACGTATTTATGGTGATTACACGAAGACGTACATATTTTGGAAGACGCGATACATTAAAATATTGCATATAAGTTGTATATATTTAGTTCCTGTTTGTTACTCGTTTTGCTGTTTGCTATTTATATTCATGATTATGTTTATTATATATGTATTCAACTACCCGGAGCCTTTTATTAAACAACCCCTAGATAAATGAAAAAGCCTACATTAGAAGCATTGTTTGATGATTTTGAACCATGCCAGAATATAGAGGAGGCAAATCAATCAACATCTGTGAGAGTGATGTAGTTTTATCAGAAGTAAGTAAAAAAAATCTAAACACAATGATGAAGAGCCAGACATCCAGGCACGTGCCTTGGTTCAGGTACCTGAAGAACCAAATTCTCTACAAAATAATATGCATTATGGAAAAAAGCATGCTGATGAAGTTCCAATGGAAGCAATGGGATTTCCATTGCTCAACGCAATGGAATTTCCATTGAGTTCGGGAATGGGAATCCCATTGGCAATTCTCCATTTATTACCATTAATTATTATCAGTGGTAATTAAATGACATTTTTTAATGGAAATTGAATGGAAATCGGGATCGCTGCGATATTCAAGTGTTTTCTGATTCGATTCAAGTGACTCAAAACGAACCTTTTGAGTTAGATAGATGAACGTATGGAGAAAAAGCAAATTCACAACTGATCAATTTTGAAGAAAAATTAACCTTATTTGACTTGCAATTAATTAAATACAAGATAAAAAAATTGTATGTCGCCGAGATTTAGGTATATATACATAACCTAAGATTTTGGCACTCTAAAAATTTTTTTTATAACTTATTTCGATTGGACCCATATTTCACTGGGCTGCCATTTAAACAAAACCTCTTCTGTTTTCAAACACTTTGTATTGTAAATAACATCTAGATGTTTTAGACGATCTTATATTAAAATAGGGAATAAATTTTGTTTGAAAAAAATTTCGGTTAAACAAACTGTTTGACCGTGATGAGCATATTGCGTACTTTTGGGCCACCCTGTATACAAATCATTTGATTTTGTATTAGAAATGAAAAGGAATTTTCTTCATGCTGTTGAACTTGACCATTATATTATTATGATAAATAATGTCATACTATGTCCACAGTGATTAAACGAACTAATGAACCGACTGTTCTGCAAATGGATCATAAAGGCAAATACTGGGGTAATTACATTCCACAGACAATAATATACTTCTTTTCTGTCTTTATTTCATCCAACTCGCTTGCCCCTTTCCAACCATCTCCCCCAACTAAAAGGACACTGAAGAACGGTTCGGTGCATTTATCGCCATAGCTCTCACTGTTCCTTTGGGTTTCTCATTGACATAGCATTTGGGAAAACTCCGATTCGATTTCAGGTTCGCCTGTTCTGGTCTATACATTCTGTGGATCTTTTAGTTAAATACTGAGATAGCAACGTTCTACAGATAATCACTCAGTTGACTTCCACCTTCATTTTGTCGGACTCTTCTGTCTCTGGTCAACCACCACCTGTCCATTCCTACGATTTCTAAAAGGAGATTGAAGAACAGATCGATGCATCCATCACTAGAGATCTCACCATTCCTTTAGGTTTCACGATGGCTTAGCATTTGGGAGGTCTGTGCTCTGATTGGATTCCAGTTGGCTTGATTTGTTCCATACATTCTATGAATCTTTTTGGCAAATACTGAGAGAGCAACGTTCTACAGATAATCCCTCAGTTAACTTCCGTCTTCATTTTGTCCAACTCCTCTGTCTCCCATCAACCACCACCTATCCATTCCTGCGATTTCTAAAAGGAGAGTGAAGAACGTTTCGGTGCATTCATTACCATATCTCTCACTGTTCCTATGGGTTTCTCATTGACTTAGCATTGAGAAACACTCCGATTTGATTTCAGATTCGCCTGTTCTGGTCTATATATTCTATCTCCCACTATTCCTTTGGGTTTCTCATTGACTTAACATTTAGGAAGACTCCGATTTGATTTCTGGTTCGTTTATTGTGGTCTATACATTATATGGATCTTTTAGTCAAATACTGAGACAGCAACGTTCTACAGATAATCACTCAGTTGACTTCCACCTTTATTTTGTCTGACTCATCTGTCTCTGGTCAACCACCACCTATCCATTCCTACGATTTCTAAAAGGAGATTGAAGAACAGATCGGCGCATCCATCACTAGAGATCTCACCATTCCGTTAGATTTCACGATGGCTTAGTATTTGGGAGGTGTGGTTGGATTTTAGTTGACTTGCTCTAGTCCATACATTGTCTGCACTTTTTAGGCAAATACTTGAACNGTTGCAGAAGTGAATCCAGAAATAAATTGACAGTGATAGCAGTGAAATAAATAGCGCAGTGAATAGTGATATATCAACAGTAGTGTAAATAAATAGAATAATTCATAACCTAAGTTTAGTAATAATTTAATAGTGTTTTTAAATTCTTTAATAATTAGTGTAAATAAATAGTTTTTGTCGTTATCAGTCTTAGAAGTTAAATTTCTTAAACCCAAGAACATTACAATATCTACCAACTATCCATGTCTTTTCTTTAAACTTCTTCTTTCACGTTTCATGTTTATCTTAACCACCAAAATCTTCTTTCGAACTTGTTGAGAGAGAACTTACATAAACCTTAAGCTATTCAATTTACTTTTTTTATTAACAAAAACATATCATAACATACAGTTATTTAATCACTTCTAAGCAAATTAAACAATCAGAATCAACATCTTGTAAATAAATGTAAATATATTAGTGACGTAATAAAAGTCATAAACAACAATTCATCAATAGTATCTAATTGTTTATCATAATCAACAACTAACTATCATATACCAACTACAAAATATTGTGAAAAATTTAGACAAAACAGTGCGTATGTGCCCGCAAAGCCGTAGAAGCCATTTGCCGTATGAGGTATTCAATGCATAACCCTATCTTGTGTACATTACGATTCAATAAAAAAATAACAACTAAAAAAACTATTTTCTGTTTAATTGAAATCTTGCGTTAATTTTGGGACACCCTTTGGTTTTTGGCTGTAATGTTTGAAGTTTACGACAATTTTTTCTAATAATTGTATTTTTCTTTTAATAGCACATTAATGTTCGCAAAGTATCATAAATGAACTTAAACAAGTGTAGCTTTTGTATTCATAGTTTTAAGTTATTTCAAATTGCTGTCTACTGAATACCCTTTCCATGTTCGTATGTTCAATAAAAATTTGCGAAGAAAATAGTAGACTGTTCAGTAGGGAACTTGTGAATCAGTTTTTAATATAATAAAATAAAAAGAAAACTCTCATAAATATTTTAATATTTTTGAATATTAATTCTACAGCAATTGTACCATAAATTATTTTTGAAGTGAAACTTCTTTACGCACGGTAGGGTAAGTTCGTTATATGCGAGTTGCTATGTAACGAAATCATGCAACGCATTTCCCCCGCTGTCTGCCCTATGTATACTTAGATCTTTAAAACTGCTCAATCGATTTTAATGCGTTTTTTTAATAGATAGAGTAATTCAAGAGGAAGGTTTATATGTATAATATATGCATAATATAGTAGAGAAACACGGATAATTTGTAATGTGATGTCGTAAATAAACTCATTTTTTTGCGCTTACATTGCAAACGCTGGCTGAACCCTACGAGATAGATCAAACTAATATGCTACAGTATTATACACCTTAAAAAGGTCTACAAAAAAGTCCGCGATGGTATATGTCTATCTCTTAGGGATAACCCACAATAACCATTTTTCATCCTTTACTTTTTACGAGAAATAATGGCTTATTTACGAAGCGATTTTAAGCAATACAGCATTAATCCTTATCCAATTAAATACTTTTAAATACATTGTGCATTTAATATAGATCAATATGGCCCTTTACA
>NW_020439643.1:8172-9874 GCF_000699045.2 Agrilus planipennis
CGCAGACAAATATGATTGAATTTGGAATTATGCTACAGCGCATCCTAATAAAGGGAAGGGGCATATCTCTATCTTCTTGAAACGAACAGTAGTAACGTTTTGGAATTTTCCTTTCCATTGCTCAATTGTACAATCTCTCCTCCCACGTCCATGGATATTTAGGCTTTATCGTCAAAAAAAAAAATGAAATCGTTGCTTTCTAGTTTATTCACAGTTTTTAGATTTTTACATTGTGAATGTAATAGCTGTCATATTTCAATTTGGTTAATATCAGTGAATTTATCTTGGACATCGAGTACTCATTTTCTCACAAAACATTTCTCTCCTGGAGTCTGAGGTAATTATTGCACACTAAAAGTAATTATTGAAACACACTAAATAAATAGACCAGTAATGGCGACTGCCTGGCGGCGACAAAACAAATATATGCACGCACAGTTGAAGAGCCAACAACTCTAAATCAATTTGTAAGCCACAGCAGACATAGTTAGCTCATTCTAGCAAAAAATCGATCTGTTTATTTTTATTCACCTTTTACTTATAGGTACTTTTCGTAAAAGTTGATTGTTCTTAAACAATGTCAACTTATCAACGTTTTCTGTAACATACATATATGTATACCTGTACAAGACACTAATGCAATATACTCGTCTACAAGAACTCTAACTGTTTCTCACAAGAATTTCACGAAAATGATCTTCCTACGCTGTGCGTTTTAGTCACACACGCGTGAACCGTGTAAACAGTTGCCCAGAAATTTTTGTAAATAGATGTAGGATACTGAAACCTTTTCTAATTTCATTTAAGCGAAAACTACTTCCGAATTGCTATTCAGTATACATCACTGCAAATTCAAGTGCGTTATTTCAACCCATAATAAGAGCGTAATTTTTAATAATTCATGAGATATACGTTATTTTTATCTGTATAAAGTGTGTAATTTTCTTGACGCCCAACATAGGTGTCAAAATAACTCATTTATATGAATTGTATTTAATTTACACACATTATATGGGTTATTGAACGCATATGATCCGCGATTCATATATGAACAACCTAACCTATCATGACATTTATTACTATGTGTCAGTCAAAACTTAAAAGTACTATTATTTTTACTAAGCTTCAGATCATGGTTTTCTTGGTTTTAAAAGGTATTTTTTATATATTAATATTTCTACAATATTGGTTATTCATAATTGATTGTTCATTTAAGGTTTCAACTTCGACCGATGTGGTTCTAATGCACATCGTGGTGAAGCACCACGATTGATAACATTTACAAATGAAGATAATATTGCTGAGGCGTTTATTGCTAATAAAATTATCAGAGTGTCTATTCCTGATCCAAAAACCTGTACATTAGTCAGTGGACTGTTAGCTGCATACTATGTATGGCACAGAGAATTTCCTTCGGATTATCAGGGTATACTTGACTATATAACCCATGAGGTGTATGAAACTCCATTAAAAAATAATTCAACAGTTCAAATATAAACGAAAGATTGAAAATTGCTTGAATAAACGAAATACCAAGGCTAACGAATTGATTTTTATACAAATCTACAATTCTTTTAAGTACTACTAATTTAATCTTATGAAGAATTAATAACGTTAATTATTCTTTTAAATTAATTTCAATGCATTATTTTTGGTTTGATAATTTATATTCAGTCAATTTCATACTTTCATGTTTTCAGTT
>NW_020439644.1:0-1177 GCF_000699045.2 Agrilus planipennis
TGTAAATTGGAAAAAAATTGAACACCCTAATGGGTACATATTACAAGATTCTTGATTCCATTTGAAATTTCTGAGATTGTAACCTGCAGGTAGAATTTCCCCCATGACGTTATTTGTACCCATGGGTCCCTGATCGTTAAATGCGACGGTAATGGTAGCTAGAGTAGGTATAGGTATTTCCCCGTAGATTCCTCATGACAATCCCACCAAAAAAAATAGTGAAACTAAAACGAGGATTGCCTTATGGGTTTTTCCTTGCGGGGCCACATGTGGCATTCCTGATGATGCGCAAATGCAGCAAGGCGTTATATGCTCCTTCGTTACCCTAGAGGTAGTGTGGCTACCCACTTAGATGCCCCACCTGCACCCTCATCTAAATATTACAAATTATTAACTTTTTAGGCCTACGGCATTCACTTTATCGGTTATCTCATCCTTATTCTTATGACGTCTACTTAGTATACCTATTATTTCCGATATTGTCCTTAAGCTTCCATGTCTCAAATAAAAAAAAAAACGCAAGTTAGAAGCAATTAGATATTATTTCGAAAAATACAAACTTAAATTTAGCATTAGGCATTCAATATTTTTAATAAATGTTTTCTTCAAACTCTCTTCTTTGAAAGTTACTATAAATTTAAAATTCATGGATTTTTTTCAGACGAGCGAGAGAATTGATATTGTATTAGGGTTGTAGGGTTGATACCTAATAACAGCATCTGAGAAACTGCGTGGAAATCTAACTTACGATGAATTGCAGTTTTAAGAAAGAATTACTGTTGCTATTGAAGATCATGAGTCTCTAGTCAATTTACCTATGACGTAATAACTTTCGCTACAAATGCGGAAAATCTTACGTGTACAGTGTACACATTTAATATGTGTCACAAGTTTTCTTTCAATTAAAATTCTAAAATACATAATCGCATGCAGTTGTAGCTTCGCTGACCGCAAGCGCAACACATTCAATGCGGCCGTAAAACACAAGGGGCCCGCGCCACCGACCGCACGGCTTGCTGAGATTCCACGGCAGTACTAAAATCGATTCTAATTAAAACCGGAATTATCATTATCAGATCAAAGAATTCTAAGTAAGTGAGGTGCGCGCATTAGTTGCGTTCGCGATATTAATTCGTGAAAGTAAACACTACACGCAGCATGGGTAATGTTGTGCAGT
>NW_020439644.1:5128-9906 GCF_000699045.2 Agrilus planipennis
AGGCGTGAGCAAGACAGAAATAGTTGGAACAAGCTTGAACGAGCAGAGCTCTCGATGGGCGGTCTTAGGAGATCGGCTAGAACTGTACAGTACTAGACGAAAATGTTTAGCAATTTCTTAAAACAAAAATGTATATAAATTAACAATAGAAAACAAAGCAAAAGTATTATAGGTGTGTAGAACGTTAAGTTAATTCAATTGTTATTATTTTTGGCTAAATATGCTTTTAAATAAAGCATATTCTTAAATTTTAACGAAATAGTTTAAATAATTTTGCATATGGTACTGTACACTTTTACCTAGTTATCGCTTGATGTTCGGTGGAGAAGTGAGCTCCGCAGACAAGTATGATTGAATTTGGAATTATGCTACGGCGCATCCTAATACAGGGAAGGGCCATATCTCTAACTTCTTGAAACGAACAGTAGTAGGCTACCCACTTAGAGACCCTACTTGCACTTCCCTCAAAATTGTAGTAGGGTGAATGTACACTGACCGATCGAACGGGAGTGAAATTGCTTCCCGCCATTGGGAAGACAAAAAATTTTAACGCATAGCTTTGAATGTAATTTATTACTTATTATTTTATTTCTGTATTTTACTTTTATTCATAATATTAGCATGGTTACTTAAGACATAAAATCGACCAGTGGTAATTAAATTGATAAGAAATTGTTAAGTGAAACACGATTAATTTACCTTTTGCATAATCAATAGTTTCCTATTTCTACGTGTTTCTCACACTTTACTAACAACGTAGACGAAAGTAAAAAGCTGTTCACTAATAATATTAGATACCTACACGTTCAAATCTTATAATACTCATCAAGTATAAATTTATTCAACCTGCTCATACATATTATTCAACAAAACAGTAGAAGTTCTATCATTAGGCGAGTCCTTTACGGTAAAATTTATTGCAAACTCAAGCGTTGTTTTTGTTACGGCAACATTAAATTAATCTAATCAACAAAATGAAACAAGACGAAGTCAAAATAGTATGCGATGGTAGTTAATTACCATTGTATAATTTCAATTTTAAATTATACCGTTTGCCGGTCTGCCGGGTTACATTACCTAGGTGTTGCCTGCTTCATGATACTAATTATACGTAGGCAGGTATACAACGCGATTAATAAAACTTTGAATTCAAAGGCAGAAGAATACAGAGAAAGTAGAAAATCTAAGTCTATAATATTGAAGAAATATGCAGTTTACTCTTATTATAGATTATAATTGCTTGATATACCTAATTAAAAAGGTATGCAGATGATTTGAGCAACTAATGAATTTAGCTAATAATCAGTCGCAATCGAAAGTGAACTATAAATGATAATATCTAATGGTTAAATAATCAAAGTAAATCGAAAGGTGATAGTTTATATTTAAAAACAATATAGGTAACTACTCATTTAATCAAATAATTCACGTTACTTACATCTGTATGTGCTTATTCCATAATAATCGATAATAATTGGTAACTAAAATTAATAAATCGATATAATTAATCCATCAACTTCAACTTCTCCAACGGTCAAGATCAATACTGTTTTGGTTTTGTGTTAACCGTATGCGAAATTTTTTATGTATGATCACTCATAACTTTTTGAAGAATAGTTCGATTTTAATAATTCTTTTTTATTGGAAAAGGTATATCCCGAAGTTGGTCCCATATAAATTTGGAACAGAATTCCAACCCTAAGAGTAGGAAACAGGGGATGATTGTTGATTGTTGTTCACTCACTTATTGTAATGTATGACAACGCATAACTTTTGACAGAATAGTCCGACTTTGATAATTCTCTTTTTATTGGAAAGGATATACCACGAATTTGGTCCCATATAAACCTGAGAAAAAAATCTAACACTAAGGGTAGGAAAACAGGATATGATTTATAGTAGGAAAATAATAGTAGTATGTAGTAGTAGTAGTAATAAATAGATTATAGCCACAAAAAATTATAAAATAAATAAAAACTTTTTTCTTAGTTAAAAAGTTTTTTATTATTTTAAACTTCATCGAGATTGTAACATATGTACCTATCTAATAACTTTGATCAATCGATTATTTATTAAAGTAAACAGCAGCGTTAAACGTGTCTATAACGTTACTGAGAAATCTACCTATTATTTCGAGAAGTTACCTATAATATTAATTACCGTATTTTTCAGTTATAATTGGCTCTGCATACAACGGCGTATCAATACGATACCTTTTGACGTATTTCGAAAATAAAAACACGTGGATGTGTATCTGTTCCGAAGGCCGTCCAAAAATAGAATCCTTTATAACGGTTAATAAATTTCCTTTGAATGTAAAGCATTTATTACCGAAAATTCTTCAGAGATGTAGGTAGATATGAGAACACGCATACAGGTATACATATTACGTATGTATGTGACCGTACGTGACTTGAAAAATATAATAGAACATGCTTTCGAATGGTTGGTGTTTTGTCTTCGCTTAGACGCAGGGAATTATTTTAAAATTTGTATTTGAACAGGCTGATTAATTTTGTTTCGGATGTTAATCCGCGTAATAAATCTTGCGGTTTTCTGGCCAGTTTATATGGTGGCCAACGCGTATGAATTAACTTATACGAATGTATTAAACAAGTGTCACTACAATCAGCAATTTTATTGTAAAACCGAATCATAACTAAATGAAATTAACGTGGCTGAATATTTTGTTGATCATCATAAGACTGGTTGGACACGCACCTCCACTCTTTCCTATCCTGAGCTAATCTTCGCATTTCCCTAAAACTAGAACAACCCACATCCTTAACTATTTGCGAACAGTAATCTAATCTAAGTATACCTGTACGCCTCCTAACTTACGTTTCTGTCTCTAATATGTCTCTGACTAGACCTTCATGCCTGAGAAAGTGTCCTACCAACCTATCTCGCCTATTTCTTATTGACTTCCACAGACTCCTCTGTTCTCCTATTCTTTCTAATACCTCTTCATTTCTAACCTTCTCTATCCACAATATCCTCATAATTCGCCTGTGACACCACATTTCGAACGCTTCTAACCTATTCTTTTCCGCCGCGCCAGCTGTCCATGTTTCCCACCCGTACAGCGCCGTGTTCCAAACATACACCTTTAACAACCTTTTTCGAATTTCTTAATTAATCGTTCACGAGCACAGAAGTGACTTCTTTCTATTGAAGGCGACTCGACCCTGCGCTATTCTCTGCTTTATATCCCTACTACTCCTTCCGTCCTGACTTATCTGACTTCCTAGATTTTCGTCTCCTATTTATCTTTATATTCGCTTTCCCTACGTTTTCTTCCCTTGCATACCAGGATTTTTGTTTTACTTTTATTTATTTTCATACAATACTGTTTTGTCAATACCGCTTCCATTTTATTTAAAGCTATCTCTAACTCCTCCTTGCTAGATGATAATACTGCTTATAACGGAGAAAAGTTGGTCTAAGTTTTTCGACATTTTTCGATTAGATTTATTCAGAAAATACCATAAAAAAGGCCTGAAGTAATTTTTTGGCTAAAGGTAGATCGATTAAAACATTTTAAAACTAGCGCATTGGATTTACGCTTAGGTTCATGAAACGTAGGCCTAGAAACGACGAAATTTTAAAAGTAAATAATATTTCAACTGTCGTTTCTACACATCCTGTCTTCTGTCGATTGTTAAAACCTATTTTTACAAACCTAGAATGTTCCTCATCATATTTGTAATTTAAAAATCCTACCTTATTGNAAACCTGAATCAGTAAATTAGGCATAGGTTTGCCAATATTGAATCAATATTCAAGTTCCATTAGTGTTTCGCCAAGTTTGGTTCTTTACTGGACAGCCAATTACGGGTTTGTCAATATTGGATCAATATTCAAGTTCCATTAGTGTTTCGCCAAGTTTGGTTCTTTACTGGACAGCCAATTACGGGTTTGTCAATATTGGATCAGTATTAGGCCAAACTTCAAGGTTCGGTACGGCAACAAGGCATTGGTCAGTCAACACTAGACCGAATATGAACCAAAGTTCCAAATATGGAGCTTATAAACAAATACATAGATAATATATTAAGTAATCTTCTATTTATTTTGTCANCTGCATCTAGTTAGAAGGAGTTAAAGACACAGTCATACGTTAAATAGAATGGAAGCGACATTGATAGAAGAGAGCATGGAATTAAAATAAATAAAAATAAAACAAAAATATTTGTACCTATGTAAGGAAGGTGAAAATAAGGCTAGTGGTAATATAGAAATTGAAGAAAAACTGGAACAAGTCGCAGATTGCCGATTCTAGGTCAGGATGATAGTGATACAAAGGTAAATAAACAAGGGTAGCGAAGGGTTGAAGCACTTTTTAGAAAAAGAAATCACTTCTATTCGTTAACGGTTAATATTAGATTACTGTTCGCAAAATGTATTTAAAGAGTGGTATTTTCTAGTTTTAGGTAAATATACCGAGCGGCGTTCCTTGGCGGCCCAGAACTGTGCCCACCTGGCCTGGTCCGAGTTTTTCTGTGGTCTCCTTGGATCATTTAGACAAACGATGAAGGAGTTCTAAGATTTCATAGATAATCTTTCACTTCTTTCCTGTGTTCGCTTCGTACGTCTCCAATAATCCTTTGATGACGATAACGATAATAATAAACCTCGTGTTGGTTAGAGTTCTTTTGCTTCCTTTTGTTACAAGAGTGTTTTTATTTCTAGTTTTTTAGGCAACTGATATTAAGAAGCCTTTAAAAGGACATGCTTGACGTAAACCTAGTCTGTGTGTCTTTTACTCTTGTTAGTTC
>NW_020439645.1:0-10023 GCF_000699045.2 Agrilus planipennis
ACTGTATAATTTTAATTGGATTAGTTTTACCGGTTTTGGTGTAGGTTGGAAAACTTTCTTGGGGACTGCTATTGACTTGCAATACTCAATAGCTTCTTTGAGCCTTTCTGCCTTACTTTTAGATTTTTTCTTAGTTTTTGAGTCAATACTTGCTCTAGCGGCTTCCTCTTTTCTAGTAAACGAAAATAATGAAAAACAAATTTTACATTATTTTACTTTGAAAAACAATTATTTGATTTTATAGTAAATGAGAGGAAAATTAAATTACAATTAAAGCAATTTTTGGATAAATAGGATCAACTTTTACATTTTACTATCAGTTCAAAAGATAATTAATTAATCAATATGATAACTCACACGATACATACTTATTTACTGTTGTCTACAGTAGGAATATCTACAACGGTTCATTTAGTTTGTTTTTTTAGCTTCGTGCATAAAAGAAGCGTTTAATGAGTAAAATAATAAAGCCCAGTGTTTACGCTTGTGGCCTAATGATTGAAATTTTGTTTCCGATTTATATTTTTTTAATGTAAACAGCAAATGATTTTTTAGTTTTCACACACACTTACTTCTTTTTCGCTGCTAGAGCTTTTTTATAATAGTAATAGACAGAATTCCATGTTTTCTTTACATTTGCATTCACTATACGGTAGCGCTTTTTCCTTTGTTTCTTTGGCACATTCCGACAGGTCCTGAAGTATTTTTTCTGAAGATTTAGTTTCCTGGAAAGACAAACCGTGAACCAGAGTTAGGAAAAGCGTAACCAGTATTAATTTCGAATGAGTGATGTACCAGAAGGAAAAACTTTTAAATATATATTTATATAAATTCTGAAAGTAAGATTGTGCCAATGTGTCTAGTAAACACGAAAATTTAATACCTGGCTTAGTAATTAAACATATTGACTTCTTATTTTCTAATTATCTACATACGTAGAAATAAACAAGTATTTGGGAATATTAGGAGTCATTCTATAAAAAACATGTTTCCCTTTTAATTTTCAAAACTCCTTATTCAAAATAAATTATAAAAGAAAAAACAGGACTGTCAAAACGTTATTTAAACTTTCTATGGATAAGTTTTGTAATCAAAAATGTGCCGAAACTACCATCCTTTATAATCCTCTTTGTGACGGTGATGATGAACGGTAATACGGTACGCCGAGCGGTACAACCGCACCGGACGCAGTCATAAGGGAGCGCCGAAAATGTCCAAGACCACAAAACTCTCGTAGACCGATGGCAGGTGTTTGTAACCGAAAAATACTTAAATGCTTAGTGAGAAATGACAAATAGTACAATACGACATTTATTCTTATGTGAATTTCGTACTTAATCGGAATATTATATCTTTATGGCACCCTAGTCAGCAAAGGAGTAGAAAGTAGATAATTTATATATCAAACGACGAAAATATCAAAAATCGAAGATTCATATTTTCTAGTAATATTATATATAAAAGATATTATGAATGCAACAGCACAGGGCAAAGGAGTATTACGTAGTTAGTATCAGCAATTTCTTATGCTGAAGTGTACGATGTGTTGCATACCTATTTACAAACAATTCCTTTAAATTTAAGTTTTCAAACAATTTTTAACACAACGAAAGTGATTAAACAAATTATTTACAGAAGTGAATTTCGACCACTCGAAGCAGTGGTGTTAATAGTTTCGAGCTCACAGTGACTGATAGGGGGAAAGAACTTGTAGATATTAAACGAATGTGGTACTGGAATTCAACATGTTGGAATTAGTCATTAGAATCGAGTCTTATATGCTTAAAATTGATTTCAATATTGATCAGATTTGACGCCCCTTGGTGGGAGAACGTCCTATTGGAGTATTATTTCCTTAGTTCATTTCTGCAATAATCTCAGATAGAACAAACACGTATTAAAGTGATTTTTCTTTAGCATTAATAATACTATTATTAGAAGCATGTAAAAATGCTATGCTATGTTCAGTTAGTTAACTTAACTAACATCATACAAAAATTAACATGTCGTAAACGTACCATAGAGGGATAGTTTTTACGTCTTTTGTTCTTTCAGGAATCTTTCCCTTCAACACTCCTGGTTTCACAGGCGATTCATAATATCCGATAGGCTCTTTCTTTTGAACGAATTTTTTTACAATTTTGCGAGGTCTCGACAACTGAGTCAGTCTCCAATTGTATTTATATTTCTCAAGAATTTTCAGAAATTTGGGATCGACATCCGGTAGAGGCGGCGGAGGCGGTGGAAGTCGTGGAGGCAGTTTACGCTCAGGTATAGGCGGACACTTAGGAGGGACTATAGGCATTTTCGATTATTATTTTTTTGTTTACTTTTTCTATATTATTTAATGTATTACACACAAAAATTTGGACAGGTTGTACAAAAATGGGTTTGAAAGGTTACAATTGTTTTTGTTTAACAGGCATCTTGATTGATGATACCACATTCAAAAGCATAACTTGTTGGAAATACAGTAGAACCTCGATAAAATAAAGACCAAATACTAAAATAATTTGAGTTATAACTTACTAAGGGTTCAAGTTTAAGCTTTAAAATTATGGGTTTCCAGTGACTTAGCAGCAAACTCTTCAGCTTTTTCCTGTAGGATAGGTCCACTAATGTTTTTACATATTTCTACACTGTCTAAACCATGTAAACAAGTATTTTTCTAAACTAGGAAATTCAGAAATTCTTCGTATTTTACATAGAAAACTTCCTCCCGATTCAAATCACTTTTCACTACTTACTGAGGTGCGATGTCCAAATTATTCGTTTAAGTTATAGAGGGTTTTTGTTATAAGTAAAGGAGGTTTTGGACTTCGAAGGGAAAGGAACACAAAATTTTATGAATTTATAGAGGTTATTACGTTATCGAGGTTTAAGTTATCAAGGTTCTATTGTACTTTTACTGTTTATACATATATTCAATAAGCAGAGACTTTTATATATATGTTTATCATAAAATCGCCATGAAACATCTAATTAGATGTACCTAATAAACGCCATCTCGCCATGTAATTATATGTGTATTTTCAGCGGAAAAATGAAAAATCTGTTTCATATTTTCAACGATTTGAAATTAACAACATTGACTTCTAGTCCTTACGTTAGTAAAATAATTAATATTCCTTTGACGAATAATAAGACTCTTTTGAAGGATGATATTTTCGTATTAGATAGCCCTTCTGTATATCCATCTTACCTTTTTTAATTTTAATTTCAACATAAGAGATAGACAAGACTAATAGGTCTACCTCTTTTTTCACTATTTGTATTGTTCTTTGCCTTTTTGTCCCTTACATAACACGAGATTAGAGATTTAAAAATTGGCATATTAGGTATTAACTCTTATTACTCGAAGGAATTAGTTACCATCTCATAAAATAACCCAACTTATACGGTTATCATGTGAAATGTCATACTTAAAAAGCGTAATCGAATGTTGATTATGAATTATTAAAGAAAATCTGACAGATAATAATTTTACTGTCGACTGTCGCCAAAAGTTGAATGTCGGTTGATAATGAAGTACCTACTTCTTATAATATAATGGCTTTCCGGTAAGCAAATTTATGCGGAATACGATGAATATACTGAAAGGTTAATGTCCTTATTCTGGTCCTACAAAAAACTGGGTTGTGGATCATACATGGGAAAATACGAAGGCGAAGGTCAAATAAATAAGAGATAATATATTGGAACGCTTATTCTTCGGCCTGTTCTGTTCTGTTTCAAAAACTTTCAAAAGAATAAAACGTTATTTAAACTTTGTATGGATAAGTTTACCTAGGCGTCCTGAGTAAAATAAACAAATTATTTGATCTGTAATCAAAAATGTGCCGAAACTACCATCCTTTATAATCCTTTTTGTGATGGTGATGGTGAACAGTAATGCGGTACGCCGAGCGGTACAACCGCACCGGACGCAGTCATAATAAGGGAGCGCCGAAAATGTCCAAGAACACAAAACTCTCGTAGACCGATAGCAGGTGTTTGTAACCGAAAAATACTTAAATGCTTAGTGAGAAATGACAAATAGTACAATACGACATTTATTCTTATGTGAATTTCGTACTTAATCGGAATATTATATCTTTATGGCACCCTAGTCAGCAAAGGAGTAGAAAGTAGATAATTTATATATCAAACGACGAAAATATCAAAAATCGAAGATTCATATTTTCTAGTAATATTATATATAAAAGATATTATGAATGCAACAGCACAGGGCAAAGGAGTATTACGTAGTTAGTATCAGCAATTTCTTATGCTGAAGTGTACGATGTGTTGCATACCTANTCTCCATACACTATTGACGAGGTGGGGATTTTTTTATTAAAGTAGATATGATGTTGATTTAATGTATCGATTATATTCTGAAGATGCGACAAAACAATTTTTAAGAGTTTACGTTAAACAGTGGAAATTAAGTTGTTTTATTTTTATTTATTTATTAATAACATATTTCCATAAAGCAAAAGCTAGTTAAAACAGTTAATTCATTAAATGCATTTTATATTGGAAACTAATGGGTGTTCATAATTAATTATTGCCCTTTTGTTGCAGATTCGTCTCCAACAGGGAATGATTTGCAAAGCCGCTCAGAGCCAGATGATTTGCCGTCTTTTTTTGAAGAGCCGGCGCTTCGGCAAGGTACAGTTCCCGTAGCATTTAATAACAATTAAATACAATTCTTCCAAGCCAGCGCCTTTGACGGTAACAATGCGTAAATTAACGGCTACAAAAACCCATTTAATAATACGTATCTACATACATATATACGTATGTATGTAAGTACCTAATCGTAAGTTCAGATTGGATTTTAATCGCCGTGAGGTCTTTGCTGCGAATCCTCTACCTCATTAGGTATTAAATCGAACTATCATTAACTTTAAGAGAGAAGAATCATCGTGAGTATGGTAAATACCTATACGCTAATCAAGTATCTGCGCATATAGGTACGTTAATTGTAAATAAAATTTGAAAATCATTCCTTTAATAATCTTCTGTTATTTACACCCTTCAGCAGAATACCGTTAACATGGGTATTGCATTTCATATGGAATTGAAACAGGAAGTAAATTATTTACAGTTGTTTAGTTAGTACTGGCATGTAGCCTTTACAAAATGGAAATTCATATATCTACAAAAAATATAGGGACATTTTTATTATCAGTCACCTTAGATCCCACTGCGTGCCGCTCATTTATTTTAATAATTAAATAAAAGCACAAGATCTCTTTATTCTTCGTTTTAACGATAAGTAAAAATTTGAACGTAAAGTCGGAACAATCCTATACACTGCTGTTTTGCCAATGTTGTTGAATAGTACGTCAAAAATTCTTATTAAGAGGTGCTAAAACAAACAAACAAACGAGAATTTCACACATTCGTTCAATTGTTGATGATAAAGTAGAAGTTGCAAACAGTAATAGAGAAGAGTATTGGTGATATCAACGATGGCATAAGACAGAACCCTGCGTTAAATCAAATTACTGTTGTCTTTAGTTGGTCGCTTGCTTGGTTCTATATGTTACAAAATCAACTTTTCGTGGAAAGCTCATTCAAAGTTTCACTATGCTTCAACTATGGCATCTTTTTTGTTTATAGTATGCCTAATTACTATAACGCTAATTTATACTTAATGTGTTTTTTCAAATTTAAAGATTACTTTTTAAAAATAATGCAAAACAGACAAGGAACATTGGATTCCGAAGATGATATTTTTTATATATATTCATTCTATGTTATTTTGGGAGTTATACGACATGCAGAAGCAGACATCATAAAGCGTCTTTTTCTACCATTTTTGAAACAAGGCTGTTTGGATTTCAGATTAGGGCTTTATATTTTAAACAAGGTATTTTCATACTACCTAAAATACTAATTTGTTATATTAAAGTTTAATAGAAGAGATATAAACAAATATCAGAAACAACGAAGTCTAGTTTCCTGTTTTAAAACAGGACGATCAGATCAATTTTGTTTCGTGTCGTCTTTGTTATTGTTTTTGTTAGGAAAATCTTCAAACTTTTTAAAAATTTGTTTAGTTTTAATAATAATAAATAATANCTCGCCCCAATCAGCAAAACGCGACGACTGCCGAAAGTTGACCTTAATTCCGATCCTGTGCTTGCAGTTCGTTGGCAGTTGCGTACGCAGCTTCCGTTGCATGCTAACATTTACTCTCATTGCATTAAAGCAGGCACGTATAACTCAAAAAATTAGAAACGCTCCTGCTTTACAATATTCCTACCCTGCTATGTTAAGTATTTTTAATTATAACAGCATTTCTCGTATTCCATTCATTCTCTCATTCGACGTGCTGGTGAATCCAACGAAATTATGTAATTAACAGTACTAGTTTCTGTTTCTTCACGGTCCACGGAACTCATCTGGCATACGCATCGTGTTGTCTGCGAACATACATACGTAATGCACATATACATACAAGTACATGTGTATCTAAGTATGTATGTATGTATGTAGATATATTTGATCGTCGATTACGTACGCAAGGAATAAATTTCCGATTCAAACGAACCGGTCACTATAAGAATTACTTCTGGTTTGCGAATCGCGAAATGATCCGACCGACAACATTCTCGTTTTACCGCCAGTTAGTGGAAGAACGAAACCAAAAGCGATTGCTGATATGGCAAAGACAGCGATAAATCGAATCCAGCTATCAGCACCCTTATAAGATTTAATGTCGTTTTCTTAATGCCGATTAACTAAATCACTAACGAGGAAATATTTAGAGCCTTCCTATCGCCGTTATTATCACTGATACACATATTAAGTATAAGAGTATGCATATAACTGAAAGACAGTGTAATTAATGTTACCTAATTATACTTCATACTTAATTCTACGTGAGATTTAAACAGAAACAGAGGCCGATGCGAATGATGCACAAACTATAGCGAAGAAATACTAGTTTACAAGGGAAGAAAAAGTAGGGAAAGAACGAATATAAAGATAGGAGACGAAAAATTAGAAGAAATGACTGATTTTAGGCATCTAGGAAGTCAGATAAGTCAGAACGGAAGGAGTAGTAGAGATATAAAGCAGAGGATAGCGCAGGGTCGAGTCGCCTTCAATAAAAAGAAGTCACTTCTATGATCACGAACGATTAATTTAGAAATTCGAAAAAGATTGTTAAAAGTGTATGTTTGGAGCGCGGCGCTGTACGGATGCGAAACATGGAAGGTGGATGCAGCGGAAAAGAAAAAATTAGAAGCGTTCGAAATGTGGTGTTACAGGTGAATGATAAGGATACCCTGGATAAAGAAGGTTAGAAATGAAAAGATATTAGAAGGAATATGAGAATAGAGGACTCTATGGAAGTTAATAAGAAATAGGCAAGATAGGTTGGTAGGACACCTTCTCAGGCATGAAGGTCTTGTTAGAGACATATAAGAGGCAGAAACAAGAGTTAAGAGGAGTAGAGGTAGACCTAGATTAGATTACTGTTCCCAAATAGTTAAGGTTGAAGGATGTTCTAGTTTTAGGAAAATGCGAAGATTAGCTCAGGATAGGAAAGAGTGGAGGTGTGTGTCCAGCCAGTCTTAGGACTGACGACCTTATGATGATGATGGTTTTGTTATACTTAAGCCAATAATGATTAAAGTGCAGATCTGAAGATCCCATTTTTAAACTTACACTACATGTAGTAATTTTCATTATAGTATTTAGACAGGCAGACAATAGTGTGGATTTCGTACCCATCGAAATCTTTTAATTCAAAATCGTTTCTACGTACAGACGTTACGGTTTCATTAATTAGTGATATTTCCAAGTAAATCGCTTAGAGAGTTTATATTTTAATTGGTAGAAATACTGTTAATGAACTGAAGCATTCAACTAGTTATTCATCCTATCAATATCGTCACTTACCATGTGGGAGCAACAGTAAATCTTATCGTCCTTTCATACGGGCAGGATAACCTGGAGAAACCTTTTTAGTCCTCTGACCTTGTTAGAGTTCACGCTCTACTATATATATATTTGCTATGATTGATAGGACTATTGCAGGACTAATCCCTAATTTTATGTTGCGAATAATTACTACAGTTTTCTTCTACTTTCTCGACCAACTTTAGTTAGTAAACAAGGATAAAAATGACTTTGGAAAACATTTCGCAATCTACTATTTAAATTTGCGAGTTCTGTCTAACCCCATCATCGATATCTCCGACAAATCCATCACTTCTGTTTCATTAACAGATAATAATTAAGATAAAACATGGTATATCTCAATTTTTTTCGTTAATACAATTTCTCTATGTATCGAGCGACAGACAGTCAGCCCATGGTGCACCATCCACCGGCTATCTGTCGCCCCCGTAGCCGACGTCGCGCCGCGGAGACAGCAGCTTCACCGTGGTTGTCGCCGATGGACTTCTTGCGCGATCGTCTTCACTTATTAAAACCAACCAGCCCAAGAACTCAGTTCTTCGGCGGATCCGCGACGGCAACATGCTCCTTCGTGGGTGGTGGTGTATGGAATTGTTTTTATTGTGCTTCCTTTTGCTACAGCCGTTTGGACGAAGGTCTGCCACTGTCACGGCAGCCGCAGGTCTGTATCTTTCTTATAAGGACCACGATAATCATTAATTTGATTAATTAACAATATCGTCCTAAGTTTTTCAAAAACTGGAACCGATTGATAAAGACAAGGTACCTTATCATAAATCTATGCCTCGGAATTGCAAATCGAGACACAATTATGAATTGTTGTATTTGGATTTTAATTGGTGTAAGCATTTGTAAAATTAAAAACAATTTATTTTCTCTTGTATCTTCATTATTTATAAAATTTAGTAAACTTTGCCAAAATTCTTGTAAAGCTTTTGTCAAACCTTGTCAAAGTATATGTATCTATTCATGTAAACAAGTATTTTTCTAAACTAGGAAATTCAGAAATTCTTCGTATTTTACATAGAAAACTTCCTCCCGATTCAAATCACTTTTCACTACTTACTGAGGTGCGATGTCCAAATTATTCGTTTAAGTTATAGAGGGTTTTTGTTATAAGTAAAGGAGGTTTTGGACTTCGAAGGGAAAGGAACACAAAATTTTATGAATTTATAGAGGTTATTACGTTATCGAGGTTTAAGNGACCAACTTTAGTTAGTAAACAAGGATAAAAATGACTTTGGAAAACATTTCGCAATCTACTATTTAAATTTGCGAGTTCTGTCTAACCCCATCATCCATATCTCCGACAAATCCATCACTTCTGTTTCATTAACAGATAATAATTAAGATAAAACATGGTATATCTCAATTTTTTTCGTTAATACAATTTCTCTATGTATCGAGCGACAGACAGTCAGTCCATGGTGCACCATCCACCGGCTATCTGTCGCCCCCGTATCCGACGTCGCGCCGCGGCGTCAGCAGCTTCACCGTGGTTGTCGCCGATGGACTTCTTGCGCGATCGTCTTCACTTATTAAAACCAACCAGCCCAAGAACTCAGTTCTTCGGCGGATCCGCGACGGCAACATGCTCCTTCGTGGGTGGTGGTGTATGGAATTGTTTTTATTGTGCTTCCTTTTGCTACAGCCGTTTGGACGAAGGTCTGCCACTGTCACGGCAGCCGCAGGTCTGTATCTTTCTTATAAGGACCACGATAATCATTAATTTGATTAATTAACAATATCGTCCTAAGTTTTTCAAAAACTGGAACCGATTGATAAAGACAAGGTACCTTATCATAAATCTATGCCTCGGAATTGCAAATCGAGACACAATTATGAATTGTTGTATTTGGATTTTAATTGGTGTAAGCATTTGTAAAATTAAAAACAATTTATTTTCTCTTGTATCTTCATTATTTATAAAATTTAGTAAACTTTGCCAAAATTCTTGTAAAGCTTTTGTCAAACCTTGTCAAAGTATATGTATCTATTCATGTAAACAAGTATTTTTCTAAACTAGGAAATTCAGAAATTCTTCGTATTTTACATAGAAAACTTCCTCCCGATTCAAATCACTTTTCACTACTTACTGAGGTG
>NW_020439646.1:0-7564 GCF_000699045.2 Agrilus planipennis
ATTATACCAATATAGCTATTGCCGCATTCACAAGGTATATAATGAATCCCTGACGTTAGTAGTGGATTAAGAGTGTCTTTTATTTGTAGTGGTTCATCTTTAATTGTGCGCGTAGGTAGAAATGATGTTTTAATTTCCTTTTTTTCAAATGTCTTTGCTATCCGGTCAGTGATGTTTTTAATCTATGGGAGATACGTTTTTCCACATCTGCCGTCATGCTAGCTTTGTTGGGGTGGTATTTAGGATGTATTACCTTCTGTATTTCATTGTGGGTGTAACCATTTGTTTGTAGGGCCTTCCATAGGTGGTCTAATTTTGACAGTAGATGTTCCTTGACAAGGCACGTGCAATCAACTGGAAAAAGCCAAACAAACAAGACAACATGCACCCAATGAAGCAGAAACTCCCTCAATACTAGCGATGCAGTAATCGGTAAGTCACCAATGAAGATGCCATCGGTGAAGAAGGACGAAATGGCAAAACAGCCCGGAAGAAGAAAAAGTTTAGAAATGTTTCTGTAAATCGAAAATCATTACCGTAAAATTTAAAATTGTTTTGATTCTTAAAAATATCCGTTAAAATACTTTGGTACGTAACAGCTTGTGTTTTGGGGATTCAATATGAGTATGCAGTGGTATCGAGCTCTATTTAATGCAAAATTTGCAGTACGTGACGACAAATTTTTATTTTGTAAAATGTTATAGGTTATATATCCTTTGAACTTATGACCTTTTAGATATTCCGACATCGTTCCAAATCACGCCTTATATTACTCACTTATCCTATTTGACATTATAACCCGATCTTGTCATTTTATGACAAATATATTTCACGGCTTTTACCACAGTCTGGGAACCAAACTGACGGTTGACCCATTTTAAGAATGTAATTATCTAAATTCGAGTCAAAAATCTCAAATCCAACCAGTCCACAAAGAGTAACTAGCGGCTGAAAAGGACTTTCCTTCTAGATGATGATGACAACGTAGAAATCGGAATCTCTACAAGGAAAAATCCCTTAATTTAATAATAATAATTTAGAAAAATGTTTAATATTAATAATGTTGCGTAATATCAGTGTGGCAGCAATTAGAGTAGCAATCCGAGCGGCCAAAACTTTTTTGATTGCAGTGCGGAGATCATTAAAAGAAGAGATTGAAATGAGTAATGCTGCTGCCAGAGAGAGATACAAACATAAACTTATTGAGGAGACCGACTACAGCAGTAACAAGTACGGACTGTCCCTATTTGAAGCAAAACAAATCCTTGGAATCAATCAGATGGATCGCAATGTAATAAAAAAAAAGTTCGAGAACTTGTTCATTGCAAACGAAAGGAGAAACGGTGGTTCTTTCTATATACAATCGAAAGTTTACTGGGCCAAACAGAGACTGGAATATGAACTTACGAATAATGCAAATAATAATAAGCCGAAGTGTTCGTATATTCAGCAGGATTTTTCAAAATCAACTTCAGTGGAGAATAAATAAAACCAACAGCAAAGCGAACGGTAAGTAAATACGAAATACCTTTGCATTTGGAAATATATAAATGAATATTTATTTAACCTAAGAATAAGGGACTTAAGGAAGCGGAAATTACCCTCCAATTACTAAAGGAATGAGTTGTACGCAGAGTGAAGTGTCATATGTTTTATGTACCCAGTCCATAGTGTGTATACATCATTTATATTTAATAAACCTTTAATTTGAATCTTATGGATGTTGTGTTTCCTTTTAATGACTATCTAGGGCATTGCGAGGGTGTAATTTAAGAATACGTAAACCTTTAATTTGAATCTTAAGGACAGAGATTGTGGAATTACTTCATAACAAGGGGAGGGTACGTTTCGATGATCATCAACCCCCTCTCTTTTCAGCCCCTACCGTTTTATTTCGGAAAGGCATTTGCCTCCCCTTCCTTCTGAATTTTGTATAAACCATAATGGCTACGTTTCCTCCAGAGTTGATTCAAATTGTATTTAACATTTTCAAAATATAAAATTCATAGATTTAAGAACTATTTGAACACAAATCGAAATTATTATTTAAAACAAAAAATAGAAATAGGTATTTTGGAATTTATGTATACATTTTAAGTATAACTATTTCAAAAAAAAAATACATTTTTAGAAAAGTATAGGTACTGAAATAATATTGGATAAAAATTACAAGAAGTTTGCTTTAGAATGTGAAACATATTAAACATTGTGTATACAATGTTAATTTTATTTATATGATTATTTTTTTTCATTAGTTTTTTGACCAAGGTTTGTAATAGATTTAAAGTGAATGTTTAGATTTTCATGAAAATAAAAAGCATAAAGATTATGTACTCGAAATATTGTTAAAGTTTACGGCAAACATGGTTTTCTCATTTTAGATTTTAATACATAGATCGACGAGACTGAAAACTAAAGAAGTTTATTTACACTTACTCGAAACGCAAGGATGATCGTCCAGAAATTTCGACCTCAATGCCCTCAATTCTCGAACTTTTTCCAACTCTTCTGGGCCTTCTATAGCTGAGAATACCGTCGCACCAACAATAAGAAAGGCTACATAGCCAACTATGCATATTATCAGTTTCACTATTCTGTTGTTAAAAAATGCCATTCTAAGTGAAGGATTTAAGAAAGTCATTTCTAAAATAAAACATTTACTTATTTGGCGTCGATGGTCTAATTTTTATTATTGATGCGGATGGAAATAGGTACACTGGGGTCCTGTACAATTATAATCATTGAACGCTTTCACCATAACAATGGAAATTTTGATTAATTATGTTTTCTTTTATGTTTTGCGACATTGGCAGATAATTAAAAAAAATATAAATTCTTAACAGAAATAACCTAGCTGACATGAAATTATTAATAATAAAAGTAGTAACTGTAGATTTGTTCAATTGTTTTCAAATACAGAGCATTGAGAAATAGTATAAAATAGGTTTGTTATGAATAAATGTCAGGCACTTCCACCAAATTGTTTCTATTTAAAATTCTTGTAATTACGTTTATCATTTGAAGCTTTTTATTAATCAAATACATAAGTAAAAATTATTGAACCTGTTTTTCATATTTTCTTGAGCCATACATTTAAACCAAAACTAGAACTTTGTGTAAATATAAATGTGTCTAAAATTGTTGCCTTCTTTTGGTGTTTTTAATGAAAAACTTATTGTCTACATGAATCAATCGGTAGTCAATAATTTTGGATAATACATTAAGGTATGGAAGCTGTTAGGTATGAGCATTGCTTTTTATGAATAATTAAAAAAAGTTTAACTTGTAATATACCTAATGTTATAAATTAAATAACTATATATGAGGGGAAAGATGTGTCTATGTATGTGTGTGCATTTTATGTAGAAGAAAAAATAAACTTACATGTCCTACATCCTGCTGTCATCTACAGAAGGATAATTGCTTATTGTTATTACTAGATGGTATTGAAGCAAGAGGGAAGTTCGCCCGACGAAGTAACGTACTATATATAGATTTATTTAGAGTGCACCGCAACTGGTTGGCTTTTATTACGTCACGATGACGACATTGGCGGTGGCCAAAAAAGCCTCTGTCTGTTCACGTAGATTTGAACGTTCTGCCTTCTGCGTCAGTTTCACAACAGTTTCATACATCCTTCTGCGCGTCAATGTAAAAGATCGGCCACGCATTATTATCAATCTACACTTGCGCATGAAACCCGATAGGCAACAATTACCCCGAAAGCGGAACTTTTACCCCAATATAATATGAGATAGGAAAACGAAAATCCAGACGTTTTGTACGATATTATTTATAAACATGGAATGACCAATAGAACGTCAGGACCGGCAGAGGTCCTAGGAGTACGATAAAGACCAGACGTTATCGGTTTTGGGGGTCTCTCATCTTATAACTCTACAATTTATCTTGGGCATCCACAATATTTTAGTCCAGTCAAGTGGATGTGAATATGGAAGTTTTTAAATATTAAGTAAACATATTTGAGGGAATGGGGTTTTGGATTTTCCTTATTTGGAATAGACGGTTAAAGAAATGGTTGGAGTTCAGTATTTGGGGTACGCATTTGAAGGGTGAAGTGCAATACACACACGGAGAAAACTAAATCTTTAATGACAAAGCAAAAATTACCTGTAGAAATAGTAGACTTTATTAGGTAACTTGTAATAATCTCCAATTTTGACGTTTTTTCTAAGTTATTTCAAGTTGATTAATTATTACAATTTAATTTGTAATATCAACTAAAATACCTAGTAAATGTATTCCTGTCGGGATTTTATTTTTACAATTTCGGGTCTAAACCGTAATTTTTATTATTTTCGCTTACAAAGATCCAGACGTTTTGTACGATATTATTTATAAACATGGAACGACCAATAGAACGTCAGGACTAGCAGAGGTCCTAGGAGTACGATAAAGACCAGACGTTATCGGTTTTGGGGGTCTCTCATCTTATAACTCTACAATTTATCTTGGGCATCCACAATATTTTAGTCCAGTCAAGTGGATGTGAATATGGAAGTTTTTAAATATTAAGTAAACATATTTGGGGGAATCGGGTTTTGGATTTTCCTTATTTGGAATAGACGGTTAAAGAAATGGTTGGAGTTCAGTATTTGGGGTACGCATTTGAAGGGTGAAGTGCAATACACACACGGAGAAAACTAAATCTTTAATGACAAAGCAAAAATTACCTGTAGAAATAGTAGACTTTATTAGGTAACTTGTAATAATCTCCAATTTTGACGTTTTTTCTAAGTTATTTCAAGTTGATTAATTATTACAATTTAATTTGTAATATCAACTAAAATACCTAGTAAATGTATTCCTGTCGGGATTTTATTTTTACAAATTCGGGTCCAAACTGTAATTGTTATTATTTTCGCTTTCGAAAATCCAGACGTTTTGTACAATATTATTTATAAACATGGAACGACCAATAGAACGTCAGGATCAGCAGAGGTCCTAGGAGTACGATTAAGACCAGACGTTATCGGTTTTTGGGGGTCTCTCATCTCATAACTTTACAATTTATCTTGGGCATCCACAATATTTAGTCTAGTCAAGTGGATCTGAATATGGAAGTTTTTAAATATTAAGTAAACATATTTGGGGGAATCGGGTTTTGGATTTTCCTTATTTGGAATAGACGGTTAAAGAAATGGTTGGAGTTCAGTATTTGGGGTACGCATTTGAAGGGTGAAGTGCAATACACACACGGAGAAAACTAAATCTTTAATGACAAAGCAAAAATTACCTGTAGAAATAGTAGACTTTATTAGGTAACTTGTAATAATCTCCAATTTTGACGTTTTTTCTAAGTTATTTCAAGTTGATTAATTATTACAATTTAATTTGTAATATCAACTAAAATACCTAGTAAATGTATTCCTGTCGGGATTTTATTTTTACAAATTCGGGTCCAAACTGTAATTGTTATTATTTTCGCTTTCGAAAATCCAGACGTTTTGTACAATATTATTTATAAACATGGAACGACCAATAGAACGTCAGGATCAGCAGAGGTCCTAGGAGTACGATTAAGACCAGACGTTATCGGTTTTTGGGGGTCTCTCATCTCATAACTTTACAATTTATCTTGGGCATCCACAATATTTAGTCTAGTCAAGTGGATCTGAATATGGAAGTTTTTAAATATTAAGTAAACATATTTGGGGGAATCGGGTTTTGGATTTTCCTTATTTGGAATAGACGGTTGAAGAAATGGTTGGAGTTCAGTATTTGGGGTACGCGTTTGAAGGGTGAAGTACAGTACATACTTTATTAGGTAACTTGTAATAATCTCAATTTTGAATGTTTTTTAAAAAATTATTTCATTACAATTAAATTTGTAATATCAGCTAAAATACCTAGTAAATGTATTTCTGCTGGGATTTTATTTTTACAATTTCGGGTCTAAACCGTAATTTTTATTATTTTCGCTTACAAAGATCCAGACGTTTTGTACGATATTATTTATAAACATGGAACGACCAATAGAACGTCAGGACTAGCAGAGGTCCTAGGAGTACGATAAAGACCAGACGTTATCGGTTTTGGGGGTCTCTCATCTTATAACTCTACAATTTATCTTGGGCATCCACAATATTTTAGTCCAGTCAAGTGGATGTGAATATGGAAGTTTTTAAATATTAAGTAAACATATTTGAGGGAATGGGGTTTTGGATTTTCCTTATTTGGAATAGACGGTTAAAGAAATGGTTGGAGTTCAGTATTTGGGGTACGCATTTGAAGGGTGAAGTGCAATACACACACGGAGAAAACTAAATCTTTAATGACAAAGCAAAAATTACCTGTAGAAATAGTAGACTTTATTAGGTAACTTGTAATAATCTCCAATTTTGACGTTTTTTCTAAGTTATTTCAAGTTGATTAATTATTACAATTTAATTTGTAATATCAACTAAAATACCTAGTAAATGTATTCCTGTCGGGATTTTATTTTTACAATTTCGGGTCTAAACCGTAATTTTTATTATTTTCGCTTACAAAGATCCAGACGTTTTGTACGATATTATTTATAAACATGGAACGACCAATAGAACGTCAGGACTAGCAGAGGTCCTAGGAGTACGATAAAGACCAGACGTTATCGGTTTTGGGGGTCTCTCATCTTATAACTCTACAATTTATCTTGGGCATCCACAATATTTTAGTCCAGTCAAGTGGATGTGAATATGGAAGTTTTTAAATATTAAGTAAACATATTTGAGGGAATGGGGTTTTGGATTTTCCTTATTTGGAATAGACGGTTAAAGAAATGGTTGGAGTTCAGTATTTGGAGTAGGCGTTTGAAGGGTGAAGTGCAATACACACACGGAGAAAACTAAATCTTTAATGACAAAGCAAAAATTACCTGTAGAAATAGTAGACTTTATTAGGTAACTTGTAATAATCTCCAATTTTGACGTTTTTTCTAAGTTATTTCAAGTTGATTAATTATTACAATTTAATTTGTAATATCAACTAAAATACCTAGTAAATGTATTCCTGTCGGGATTTTATTTTTACAAATTCGGGTCCAAACTGTAATTGTTATTATTTTCGCTTTCGAAAATCCAGACGTTTTGTACAATATTATTTATAAACATGGAACGACCAATAGAACGTCAGGATCAGCAGAGGTCCTAGGAGTACGATTAAGACCAGACGTTATCGGTTTTTGGGGGTCTCTCATCTCATAACTTTACAATTTATCTTGGGCATCCACAATATTTAGTCTAGTCAAGTGGATCTGAATATGGAAGTTTTTAAATATTAAGTAAACATATTTGGGGGAATCGGGTTTTGGATTTTCCTTATTTGGAATAGACGGTTGAAGAAATGGTTGGAGTTCAGTATTTGGAGTAGGCGTTTGAAGGGTGAAGTGCAATACACACACGGAGAAAACTAAATCTTTAATGACAAAGCAAAAATTACCCGTAGAAATAGTAGACTTTATTAGGTAACTTGCAATAATCTCCAATTTTGACGTTTTTTTTAAATTATTTCAAGTTGATTAATTATCACAATTTAATTTGTAATATCAACTAAAATACCTAGT
>NW_020439646.1:8203-9387 GCF_000699045.2 Agrilus planipennis
ATACAAATGTTTCTTATGTCTTATCGCTTGGAAATTTGCTTATAGCATCTTATTTTAATAATTTGTTAATTTATAATTTGTTAATAAATAAGTTAACCCCCTCCCCCCCAATAGTGAAACTTCTTTACGTACGGTAGGGTAAGTTCGTTTCACGCGAGTTGCTATGTAAAGAAATCATGCAACGGATAAAAATTTAAATTCATAGTGTCCAATAATACACCATTAAACCAATTCCTTAACCCCTATCCCGATATGTTTATGTGTTTGAAGAAGTTTCACTTCAGTAGCGTGTTGTATTGTTTTTTTATTTCTGTTTTTTTTACCGAAATTTTCACCTGGCGTAAAAAGCGTTTTTTCTTTATTTATTCACAAGTATTTAAAGAAATTTTTAAACAATAAGAATTCATTTTGCACAAAAATTAAATTATATTTTAAATTTTCGGATTTTACTTTCATGACAAAAATTTTATTTGAAAAAAAGCTCACAATCAAGTGGTGAAACGTTGGATTTTGTGAATTTATATTTACCTGAAAGGGTTCAGAGTTTTCGTTTCATCTGGAATCTTGAAATTTGGAAAGAAGCAAAGAAGGAAGGTCTCATTTCCAATTCTATGTGGAAATATTACTTGAATAACTTAATTTGGAAGTTTCTTTCACACAGTGGACAGCGTTCTGGGAAAGTTTTTCTATTTCTGATACTGAGAGTAACCCTGTAAAATTCTTAGGGCTAGCTAATTATTTAATAAGATTTTATTTACATTCTGGTATTCGTCCCTCTAGTAATTTACTTTATCTCAAATTTAATGAAAAAGGCCTCATTTCTCTTGGATATTCAAAAATATCCTTCACAATTTCTGTTAAATTTTAGTTAATTCTTGATGGACAGATAGATACTTAGCTTTTACACTATTTTGAATGTAAAGTATTTTATTCTAAGTGAATCATTTAAAAATTTATTAAGTGTACGCAAATAAATTTTCTTTTTAATAAAGCTTTTTTAATGTTTACACACAGATATGTAATTTATTCTTCTATTGCGACGTTTCATTGATTTGGTTTACCAATCTCTTCAGACAAATGTTAGTCATAGAAGCAAATGCCTGAAGAGGTTGGCAAATTATGCTAACAAAATATTGCTGAAGAAAAATACGTCAACATCTTGTATTTATTCTTCCACCTGGTTC
>NW_020439647.1:0-9452 GCF_000699045.2 Agrilus planipennis
TTTTTTTTTTTAATGATCATCGTATTTACTCAACCGACTACACACGCTAACGCCTACGTTAGTAGTCTACGATGTTTCCGTTGGCATTATTCCACTCGCTCTTTCGAGCTGTGCGCTTGGCTCTCGTAGTCGACACGGCGAAGACGAAAATAGCGTCGTGACGACTACTACGACGACTTCGACATGATGCCGTTGCCGCCGCCGTCAGGTCGCCACCGACATTGCGGCGACCGACGTCGGCGTCGCTTTTTGCTTGGGTTTTGCGGCACGTTTTCGCACATGTTACCCCGTGTCGTAAAACTATTTTCGACAAAGGCGACGGCGGACACCGAGACGCACGGCTTGCACCGAAGCCGTGGCTCGAGAAAATGAAATAAATGTTTCTGGCAACGACTTCGGTAACACTTTTAATGCTATGCAGGAAGATAAACAGATAGCGTTCCGGAATTTCGTTGTTTCTTTTTTCGCCAGATTCTTAGACCGTTAATTTATACATATATCTGGTAGGTATCCGTTTTAACCCGTTCCGACATTTTTACTACAAACACATATGGATAAAGGCTGAATTCTCACTATCCGTCTATTCAATTTTATCTTATACAACTGCTGATGGTCAGACTTTAAGCAAATTTTGGATGGATCCAACAGTTATTGTTCTTACATGAAGAAGAAAATGAGAAGATGGAGAAGAAATAGAACATAAAAAAGTAGGCAAATCAAATAAATGGGTACACAAAAGTGTGTTCGATGAGAAGGAATTATTCAGTTTGTGTAAGGAATTCTTAGGTCATCGTAAGGTCGTCAGTCCTAATAGTGGTTGAACACGCACCTCCACACTTTCCTATATTGAGCTAATCTTCGCATTTCCCTAAAAATAGAACATCCCACATCCTTAACTATTTGCGAACAGTAATCTAATCTAGGTCTACCTCTACTTCTCTTTGTGTCTCTAATTTGTCCTGAATAGACCTTGGTGAGAAGATTATCTGGCGGACCGAATCTAGATGATAATGAAAATCAAACTTAAGGATCATCCTAAAGTTACAGTAAAAGTAATTTGACTTATTTGTCAGCAGTTGTCGATCCTACTTCAATGATGTGTGAAATATAGAGAAATAGTAAAATGCATGTTTTGCGCACCTTTTCTTTATACATTAAAAAAAATATCAAACTTATGTGGTTTTTCTTCTATCGCATATGATATTTAGGAGCGATTTTTTTAATGATTGAACTACAATGCTTCTTTGATCATTATCATCATCATAGGAAGGCAGTCCGAAGACTGATTGGACACGCACCTCCGCTGATTCCTTTCTTCAGTTATCTTTAAAACATCGAAATCACATTATGACCTTAAAAAAAGCATTAATGAATCAGCGAACTTGATAGGTTGGTACTTTAAAAAATACTAAAGCTGGAAAACTTCAAAAGAGGGTGTTTGTTAAACGGCGCGCATATTAATTTTTACTGAATTACTTTGAAAGATATTTTGAAAGTAACTTCATCATTTATAATTAATTAGTTTTGCTTTTTATTATCAATATTCGAATTTCAAGGCGATTTTTGTTTCAGCCAAACATCAGCTGTTTTTAAAAGTAATTTTCCTCAAAAAGTTCAAATTAAATTGCTAACATTGCTGAGATCATAAATTCGATAATATTCTAGTTCACTTTCTTTAATTTTAGTTTCACCTATTCGGTGAAAGACTATAAATATGTGTTTATATTTATGTTTTCTGGCAGTTACGTTAGGTAAAATCTCCAAATCTAAATAAAGATTTTACATTCTGGGGGAGTCTGAAGATGAATGAGCACGCTTACTTCCACAAACACCGAAAATAATTTCCACGCGAAATGTGTATATTGCATAGTTTAAGTACATAAACATAACTATTAACGTGACTCTCCTAGGTGATGAGATCCAATGCAATCCGCGTTTGACGGTTTCGACAGAATATGAACTTTTTGTTCTGTTTGGTTACGTGTTTAACATGTAAAACTGGTTCAGTCTGACTAGTCGATGTACTTATGGACCTTGTCAAACTTTTTTGGATCCTTTAAAATGTCGAAATATTCATTAGATGTCATTCATCATTCAGTCTGTAGTAATTCAGTTCCAGCTGTGTTTCAGGGACAAAAGAAATTGCGACTAAACAAAACGGAAAGAGAGAGAAAACAGAGAATATAGGAAATTGATACTCTTACTTTTAATCAGCAAAACATGTTGTGGCTAAATATCAATAAAAATAGTTTTGAAGGGGCGCTCATATTTATGAGGTTTTATCTGTTTGAATATCGATAATAAAACAATAATATGTATAAGTACGTAAAAGCAATAATTTAATTGTTTATGAACCGTAGAAGGAAATGACCGATATTATCCAAGGTATGAAGTCGTAAATATATTCGGTATGTATACATATAAAGCAGAGGATAACCGCAGGGTCGAGGAGTCGCCTTCAATAGAAAAAGGAGGCACTTCTATGCTAGGCTAGCGAACGATTAATTTAGAAATTTGAAAAAGATTGTTAAAGGTGTATGTTTGGAACATGACGCTAAACGGGTGCGAAACATGGACAGTGGGCACGGCGTAAAAGAAAAGGTTAGAAGCGTTGGAAATGTGGTGTTACAGGCGAATGATGAGAATAGAGAATAGGAGAACAGAGAACTGGAAGTTAATACAAAAATAGGAGAAATAGATTGGTAGGACATCTTCTCAGGCATGAAGGTCTAGTTAGAGACATGTTAGAGGCAGAAACAGGAGTTAAGTGGAGTAGAGCTAGACCCAGATAGGACTACTGCTCGCAATTACTTAAAGATGTGGAAGGAAATGAGAAGATTAACTCATCGCATGTCAGATACATAGTTTGTTGTCTTTCCTTTTCATCTTCTTCAACGTTACACCTGATGTTAGCGTTCTATTAAACACATGTACAAATTAAATGAATTAAATACATTGAGAAGTAGAGATAAACCTAGATTAGATTACTGCTCGCTAATAGTTAAGATGTGGGTTGTTCTAGTGTTGGGGAAATGCAAAAATTAGCTCAGGATAGGAAGGAGTGGATGTGCGTGTCCAACCAGTCTTAGGACTGACGCTCTTATGATGATGATGCACATAGATGTATAACCAAGAAAAAGAAAATTGCGCCTCCATTGTTTACTAGTATTTACTTACAATTAGTTACACAGGTATATTCTTGTAACATTAAACTGGCAAAGCACGAGAGTTCAATATTGTTAGACAAAACAGTCATGCCCCACACCTTATTTTCGTGACAAAACATGCCTTTATGTCCGATATAAATCGTGAACAGTTGGGAAAGAATTGGAAGTTGAAGTACCGCCATAATTAACCTACCCATGTAAATACATATATATATATACATATATAACTATTTTCACTCACGCAATAGAACATCAAATTCAACTTTTCTGTTTAAATTCCCGTTTAACATGACTTGCGACGTCGTGATCAGAGACACAAACCAGTGGTGTCTCTGCAAAAAAACTTAGGTATCTCATTCCTACCACGTACTAATACTGGTGGGTAGCCAATGTATCCGGACTACACCGAGGGGTAAGGTGTAGTCCTGTAAGATGTTCTTCGGCTGCTTTTAGGAATCGGGAATGGATGGGTGGTAGTTGAAGCGAGAACGATGAGATAGACGAAATAAAGACAGAAGAAGATAAATGACTGTTTGTGGAATATTAGTGATCCAACTTTTTCCTAAGTGATCCAACGAAACCACAGAAAAACTTGAACCAGAGCAGACAGATCCGTAATCTGTCTAAATCTCTTGGTTATGCCGCTCGGTGCGTATGGTCTATCAGATAGTCCTTTTGGGAGTTTCATGGACAAGGACAGACAAACCTGGGAGCGATCTGGTGTCGTCCCGACTGCTGCTGAGAATTGATCTAAACCTCTAAACCATGCTGCTCAGTCTGCAACAAAAGTGTTACTCATTAATAGCTAAAAATTACCATTGGAAATCGTTTCAAGAGAAAGCTTTATGATTAATCAAAATAGCGACCTATTTTTGTGATTCAATATGTTAAAATCACCATCAGTATTTTCCAGGAGAATCATAAAAAGTCTGTAGAAGGAATCAGAGTTTACCTATACAGGACAATAGCTTCAGAAATATAAGATTTTCAAATCATGATTTATATGAGAACTGTTCCAGTTGAGTATTTCAATTGCAATATCAAATTTTGGATGTTTCCTGTTCACAAATAGTTAAAGGTGTTGGATGTTCTAGTTTTAGGGAAATGCGAAGATTAGCTCAAGGTGTGAAAGAGTGGAGGTGCATGTCCAAGCAGTCTTAGGACTGACGACCTTATGATGATGATTGCTGTTGCGTCATTTTACACAGTTAACCCTGGTCAAAATCGGAACCATCTGTAATTTTCTTCAGAAATCGAGTACTTCAAAAAATTCACACCAAAATTGTTTTACTCGGAATTGATCAATCGGCCATTAAATTCAGACTTATTAGAGCACCACCATCGTCGAGGTAAACAACAGCAATCTCGACTACGTCGACAAAGACAGCAAGTATGAAGTAGAGAATTGTTTTGCAGCGAAGAGCGAAGCAAAAAAGTAAAACGTGGAGTAGTTCGATGGCGGCAACAAACTTTCCTCTGTTCGCCGTCGATCCTCACACTCTATTACACAACAATAGCGGAGAACCGGCTCGAGTAAGTGGGATGGCGCCAGTCTCAAGCAAAATCAAATTCCACTGTAAACTCCACGATTAATGTTCGATTTAATGCGAATGAAGTGTCTCTTGTTAAATATGTACATATATCAGTATTTAACCCATAGTTATAGTATAGATAACTATGTGAGCAAGACTATCACGTTATGAGTTGTATCAGAAAGGAATTATTGACGTAGGATTAACCGATATGCTACTTGAAGCAAAAATGTTAAGAATGTTAATGTTTGGGATTTATAATTTGCACTTTATCATATAATCATTCAATGATAATAATCAACTCGGTGTGTTATTGTATGATTTGTTCATAAAAGAGGGAAATCCAAAAGTTCATGGAACCACTTCACATAATTTGTTGGTTCTTGTGTAAAATTTGTCAGATGTATCAAATTATGAAGTAACAGTTACCCACTAACGTTGAATTATATTATAGGATCCTTTCTGGGTAAAGCTTTCACGATCCATATTTGATGGTGAAGTGCTTTGGGGCTTTTGGGCTTTTTCCTAAACGAATTATTTTCCCATTACGTTTTGGCCACTGCTGGTATCTTTACTAGTTACGCTGAATTGGAGGTGGATGTACTGGAATAAGAATAAGCTTTACGTATGCTTTCCTGATACAATCCAATTTGAACCCAGATATTACTGGGATCATAATGTAATGTCCACATCATGTTGTACACCACTTATCGTTAAGAATAGTCTAAAGATCAGGATTCCCGAAATACGGAATCTTGAATCCAAGTGGAGGTCTTTATTCGTAATAGAAATTGGATTGGAGTTTGTCTCGTCCGTTGGATGGACAAAAAGGGTTAATACATATAAATATAAGAGAACCTCAACTCCTTAACCTCATACTTCCTTAATAGTAGGTAGATCTACTATACTATTGAGATGCAAACTTTCAGACAACCTATGTAGGTTTCTAATAAAAGGATTGAAATCGTCTCCTGCAGCTTGTAGTAAACGTATAAGCGATGCTGCAGCAGCAGCAGTCGTGGCCTGAAGAGAGTGAAGGGCAAGGAAACGGGCTGTTCTCCATCGCGCCGTCGTGCCCGACACAGCGTATTTATGGTCACGCAGTAGTAGGCCTGGGACGTTCAAGGTTACCTGGTTGCTTGTTGTAACAAGTAGTCGCGCCGTCGATGGCAATCCTCGAACTCCTTTCGCCCCCGTCCGCCTCCTCCTCTCTACGCGCGAAGTACTACGCTCACTCTCATCTGCGCAGTTGTAATACTACGAGGAATTCCGTTGCTTTTTGCTTCCTTGCTTGTTTGCTTGCTCAACTGATCAAGGAGCTCGTGGAACGTATGCGGCAGAAAGAAGGGGGGAGAGAGAAGAGAAGAAAGGATTGCCTCTCTGTCTCTGCTGCCAAGCAGCGTAAAAGTAAAGCTGAGGATGACAGTCAGAAGGAATACCTATGTTTGTAATGGGCGGATTATAATTTTTATTGAGCAAGCGAATTTTGTCAATAGCTGTTCCTAATTTGCTTTGGTTTTGCTGATCATGTTTACTGGTAGCTGATTTTACTATTTTTGAACTTGGCAACGATGGACTTTCCAGAGTAATTGAGCTGTTCCTAACGAACGTAATAAAACACTTCATCCCTAAAAATGAAGATTGGAAAAACTTTGGCTGTTGTTGTAGAACAAACAAAATAGCCCAAACCCCAACGCCAAAACACGACACTTTAGTTGTTTACTGAACTTCAGTCCCTGAAGAAGGTAAACTTGTTACCGAAAAGTTCTTGGAACAACTAAAGTGTCGTGTCGTGTTTTGGCGTTGGGGTTTGAGCTATTTTGTTTGTTCTACTTCATCCCTACAGTAATCGCTTTCATTTATACTAGTGGAAGCTTGCCTTAGTGAGAATGTCATGTAACGGAAACAAGTTCCAATCGATCTGTATTCTTCAAACTTTGTTGAAGGTTGCGAAAATGCGAAATTTGGAAATGGAAGGATGCAGCAAATGTAGTCGAGTACCAGAATGTCCTTAATGGCATGGACAGTTGTCAGTTAAGCATCAGTACCATGTAACAACATATAAAACCTAAATCGTAGGTATTTATTAATTTTTTATCAATGAGAGAATAGTTTCCCAAATAATCATTATCAAAAGCGTAACGTAAAGAATTAATGTTTGTATTAATTCCATTATGTTGTACATAGCAATGCACAAATAGCATCCCAATTGACAGTCACAGAAACTTTTCCTACCATGACCCAACTTAAACCTCTGGCGCATATTGTAACCTAATTTCACCATGCGAATTCGTCGTTGGGTATTAAACCACAGCCTCTACCATCATATCTACGACCCCTACGACTGAATATTACCATTTAAATACGCTGGACAGGTCAAAACATCGGTTACTTTCAATAAAAAAATTTCGATTAAGGTGAACATCCTGGATATCGGAAGTGGTCGCGTTAGTTTCCTCTTAATTGTGAGTTACTTCCAGAAAGGACTCTTAACCAAGGAAATTATAATCATTGGAAATACAAATAGTGATAAAAATGTAAACATTTAGCACTCGCCCCACACAAAAACAAAAAAATAGCTTGATATTTCAAATAATATTCATAACACTTCCAATAATTCAATTAAGAAGAATTTACATCCTGGTGGGCATACTGGCAAATGCATTTTCAGCTGTAGGAGGTAACGTTACCATAACTGGAATTTTTTTGGAGAAACTCGTAAGATAACAGGATCTCTGTCGCAGCTGGCAACAAGTTATTAAGCTTTTGACATTCCACACGACAATATTATTATTATTATATTGTGAACACGTACGTACACCAACACATAGCATGTATGTTGTATGTGTCAAGTTAATGGGATGGTCGTTTGGCAAGTGGTCAGCGACCTTGCGCTACCTTGCCTGGGGCCGCGAATGATAGTTCCACATGCTTTTCGCTGGCGTCATACCCGATATGTGACGTGCGAATGGATAAAAATGCGACAAACCAAATAGCGGTCAACCCACATCACGCTATCTGCCAAGCTCATATCCAAATTCTTAAGAGGCATACAATTATGCAAGCTTCATACAGAGGGTATTTAAAAAGTAAAGTGAGGTAGGTGCAAGAAGATAGAAACTGTCAAAAGAACTATCCAGTTCATCCCCACGCACCGAGCGGCATGACCAAGAGGTTTCGTCCAAGTTTTTCTGTGGTTTCCTTGGATAACTTAGGTAAATGCTGGTACAGCAATATTCCACAAATTGATAGTCTCACCCTCTTCTGTCATCATTTATTTCGTCTCCTATTTCTCATACCAACCATCACCACTATCCATTCTAACGATTCCTATCCTGTAGGACCTTCTGCCGTACCCCCCGGCATAGTCTAGCATGGCTGGCTGGTGGGAATGAAACACTCAAAAGCTTTTTTTCACCTTCATGCAGCTACATAGCAAAACCAGACGAGGACGTCGGCAAAATCCACTGCGAGATACCCACTTCATGTCTAGTTTGAGAAAATATATTTTTTAGTAATAAGTTTGAATCCTTTGGCTGAGGAACCACGTAATTGTTGATGTTGAGAGACGGATTTGGATAAACGACACACGATTTTCTTTTTTTTTTTTGGAAAAGAACAGTAGAAGAACATTCAGATTATCAAATCTTTTACATAGATCAGTTGTGGGTTACCCTCAATCTTCATCCTCAACGCTGGTCAATCCAGGAGTACAATGAAGGAGTAATGATAATAAGTTTCAGCCCAATGATGCACGATCAATTTGAAATTAAACAGTTTGTAATGGGGAAATGAAGCAAAAAGGGTAAAAATGAAACCAAAGCTCTAGGCAATTGAAATCGGATGCAACCAGCATCATAGCATCATCTGCCATCTCTAGTAAGAACTAACAATTTCGAAATGAGTTGCTATCTACGGTTGGTAGTCTTGACCAATTGCTGGAAAGCATATTCCGTTTGAATGCCTTAGCACGTGTTTTTTCTATGGCTTTGAAAGTGAACAGATTCTGATGTTTGCTAATAGAAATTTTTATGTTTTCAACTACTCATTTGAATTTTAAATAAACACTGGTGTTTTTGTGTAAATTATTTATAATTACATTAAAAAGTAGTCTCATTAAAATTCTTAAAGTTGTAGTCATTTTAATATGTTTTTAAATATATCATGAGCTTCTCAAGTTAATGCAGATGAAGAAATGCTTTCTGTAATTTGGAGATTATTATTGTTTCTGACCGCAGAGTTCGCGTAATTTTTTGTATCGGTGCTACTCTTTAAACAATAAGTGTCCACATTAACAATTAATATCATGCGCTGCGAGTTAAATTGTTATTAAAAATGTATTGAATTTTTAATTTTTCGCTCTCGCTTCTGGAGATAGCTCTAGGATGCTAGGATATTGAGCTTGCTTGGTTGCAATCGACGCTGCACTTTCTTTCGTTTGGGACTTCTTATTAGTGACGCAGTTATGGCGTCTACACTCACCCTTGTATTCTAATACGTCTAGGTGGTGTTGCGTAAATCTGAAAAGATCTGAAAAGCCTTGCAACATTACTTTATCTCACTATAGAGAATTATCGTTCGTTGCAGAAAGTTAGTAGATATGCGTAAAGAATGTTACACTTATGCTTAAATTTTATTTTGTGGGCACCTTATAAAAATAATTGTTGAATTGATTTTGATTATTATGTACACGCTCTCAAAGAGTATATCTATCTACTTGACTATGCTTACTAGTTGATGAATAATTAGACGT
>NW_020439648.1:0-2957 GCF_000699045.2 Agrilus planipennis
CATGTGAAATATGGCTCCAATCGAAGAAAGCAAAAATCCGCAGCCGTTTTTAAATGTTTTTTAATTCTGTTCAAGTGATTTAATTAAAAAAAAAAAAAAAAATTGTATATCGCTGAGATTTTTTGCAAAGCCCTCTAGTTTGGAAATCTGAACAACTTTTACTATAACTTTTTTTGATTGGACCCATATTTCACACGGCTGTCATTTAAACGAAACTTTATTATTTTTTATTTTTGAACACTGCATAGTAAATCAAATTGGATATAACAGACGATTTTGTATTACTATAGGAATCAAGTTTCGTTTGAATAATTTTTCGATTAATCTCAGTTTAACCATAATGAGCATATCGCGAACTTTTTGAGCCATTTGTTTCGAAAAACAAAAAACATTTGAATATCGCCGCAATTTTTTGCATAGCCCTATATTTAGGCATTCTGAGCACCTTTTTTTTAGATTGGAGCCGTATTTCACATGGCTGTCATTTAAACAGAATCTTATTCTTTTTTATTTTTAAACACTCTGTATAAGAAATGAAATTTGTCTAAGAAACAATGTATGTACATATACAGATCTTTCTTGAAGAAGTTTCCTTAATTACAAAAGTTTGAATAAAACCCTAACCATTTTGAGTCTATTTATTACATTAATTTATTGAAATCTTTTAATCATTCCCTTTTTATAAGAACATCCTATTCGAAAGAGCAAAAATAATTTTTTTACGTATTCAAATTTGGTAACTTTTCCAGATAAGTCGATTAATTCCTGTAACTATTAATTAATGAACATCTATTAACTAACTATTAATTGATAACTCGAATAATTTCCGTGCTTTTATCAAAAAGGTTTTGTGATGGCTTGGAACAAATGCACTTTAAAATAGATCAGTTGTAATAGCTTTAAAAACAAACGAATGAACGTTAAAAAGGCAGAGCCCATGTTAAGCAACTTTTCCTCTAATTACTGAGGACGCCTATGGTTTTACAGATGTACAAAAGAAGAATAATCAGTAAGTACTAGCATCTGACTGATTCAACGGTTAAAACTCCCACAATCAGAAAGTTTTTGAACATTCTTTACCTTTACCTTCTACGTTTCTAATGAATTCTTTTAACTTTTAAATATATATGTAATTTAAAATAAAATCTCATAGATGTTTTGTTTCTATAGATTCGCGTTTTTATGTAGAGGATGCAATAGTTTGTAAGTTGACATCATTGCTAACGAGACCTACTATGGTGGTTGGCGGTAAAGAAAATTGTGCATTGTGGATAAAACACTCCGCGGCTTCGCGTTTTAATGAAAGTGCGTGATTATGAAACTTTGATGGAATTAAAACATTTTGAAATTGTTAAGTTTGATATGCAAAATAGATACATAAGTGCTTGTCATGCCTGCATTGGAGAAACATAGGTAAGTTTGCCTAAAAATGTTAATTTTTACTTATTTATTGTAGGTTATGAACCTAGTTAACCACATTCATTTTATGTTTACGTTAAAACGAGTATGTATTACCTATTTTTCGTAAATTTGACACGTTTCAACAAGCGGGAAGAAACTGCATTAAGTATTTCTACTATTGCAAATTTATAACCACTTTTTATAATATTCACAAATCAAAATCACTAAAATTTGAGTAGATATAATCTATATTAGACATATTAAATACTTTCGACCATTACTTGATGAAAATTCATATCAATTAATGAAATAAGACAACAAGATTTTCATACACTTTTATTTCAATAGTAATTGTTCCTTCGCTAATCTTGGTTTCTTCGGACTTACTAATATTTGCTCCTATACAGTAAAACCTCTTTATTCGCGGGGTATACGTTCCATAAATATGCCGCGAATACAGAAACCGTGGATATGGAATGGTAATTAGTATGGAATCATAGGGGATACGGTCACTTGAACAAAACCCGGTAACCTAACCTAACGTAACCTAATCTACCCTATTAATGAAGCTATTTAAATAATGTTTTATATAACTCTCAATATTTTTATGTATTTTTTATTAGTTTTAGTTTTGAATATTGTTTAAGAATGACTTAAAAAATATTTAAATGCCTAGAAATGTATAAAAATTGACTTATTTATTAACTTTGAAATCCCGTAACTTTTTATGGGGGTGACAGCGCCACGAACTTTTTATGGTATTGTGGTGGGGGAGACCTCCTCTTTCGATCCCCTCCACCTTTACCGAAAAATTTTACAGTATAATTAAAAAATGCAATGACAATGTAGTTTTCCAAATTATTCTTTTTTGTTTTTTGTTTTAAATATCTATTAATAACGAACACTCATAATTATGGTTTACGTGTGTTGTCATACGTACTTGTACAGTCATTCGTTGAATCATTGAATATGTAAATTAAAACAAAAGCGTTTCCATTAAAGCCTAATTTCGTATTGTTATTTATAAACATCATTTATTAATAATACATATGTGTAATATGTATTGCCTATCTTGAGTAACAGCTACAATAAAATAAAAATGTCTTGTTATCCTGTCGTCAATTAACAAGCAAATTGAGAAACTCCAAATGTTGATCTTTAATTTGATTGTGTAATAGTAAGAAAGAAAGCATATAAAAGGATAAAATGGGAAAAGACAAAGGGTTAACTCTTTACACTATGGTTTTTGATTTTATTCTTCACGAATTGTTGCAAATAATATATAATAATAACAAAGTTATTTGGGTACTTTCATATAATATTATGAATTGAAACTATTGTAGATAAAAATGGTGTAAGTTTATTTTGTGTTTGTTGAGATTAAACGTTTTTGTCGATAGAGAGAATTTTACAATTAGTTTAAACAAAGATGATCCGTAATTTACAGAATACATATACATGCGTAGGTATACAGGGTGGCCCAAAAAGTACGCAAAATGCTCATCGCAGCCAAACTGAAAGTTTAATCGAAAAAATTTTCAAACAGCACTTCCTCG
>NW_020439648.1:3835-6488 GCF_000699045.2 Agrilus planipennis
GAGTGATTTTCTTCCAAATTCTGTCTTAAAAAACTATCGGCTACATCGAACTCTTCTCTCATTATGGGATAAGTTACCTGGTTCATCTTTCTCCACACTATTTTCCTTCTCTAATATATCTCTTAACTCATAACCTGCGTATAGTTTCCCTAAATATTCTTTCCATTTATCTGCCTTTTCCTCATTTTCTATCAAAATGATCCGTACCTCGTTTCTTACATTATTACTACTATACCCTAATTTTCTAAAATTCTTTTTAATTACATTATAAGGATTATCGCCGTTTTTATACTACCGACTTTTTCTCAAAATTATTAAAGAAATAATTGTATATCAGAGCTATGAGATAGAGCTAGCAAAATTTTATGTTCGGAAAGGGCATTTGAAGGGGTTTTTTAACTTTACATTTAAATCGCACCTTATTTAAAAATGCGATTAAAAAAATTGTAAAAATGTCTTGACATGTTGGTCGAGGTGGTGGGTACCAGCTTTTATTACATTATATGCATAGTAAATGTAATTATTCTATGAAATTTATAGTTAAAAAAGAAATAATTATAAATTGTTAAGTAATTTTTGTCCGTGGTTATCTCTAAATATTGTGACCCAAAATGGTATAATTTTTTATAATACATCGCATTAATGAAAAGAAAATAATATATTTTCGAAATCGTTATTTTTAACAACGGAGTTGATAAAATACAAGATCGAAATCCAACTAGCACATGTCGGATATAGTCACAAATATAGGAAATAAAACAATTACTTTAAAAAATTACTTTATTGTATTATTATTTAAATCAAAATTTGTACGGGCTAGTATCGATTTTCAGTCTTGCTAGTTGTTCATCTATCCAATTTCTAAATTGTGCCACGTCGACATAGACACCAGGAACCCCCGTGTCACCGCAACCAATACCCCAGGCTACGATACCTGTTTGCATGTATCTGCTGGGGTTGGTTGGATCAGGACAAACTAAAGGTCCACCACCGTCACCCTGAAAAGTAAAAAAAAATATTTACATTAAAGTTAATTAAATATACAAAATGATTGAACTAAACCATTCATTAGAATTATCAAGCTTGAAGCTTACTTAATGAAAATATTTTCAAATATACGTCATTTCTGGTTCTTTTGGAGTGCCTCATTACTTCGTAATATTGAATGGAATAACCGAATTTTACTTATGTATTTGACTACCGTCATCATCATCATAAGGTCAAGGTCGTCAGTCCTAAGACTGATTGGAGACACACCTTCACTCTTTCCTAAGCTGAGCTAATCTTCACATTTCTCTAAAACTAGAACAACCCATATCCTTAAATATTTGCGAACAGTAATCTAATCTAGGTCTACCTCTACCCCTCCTAACTCCCATTTGTGCCTCTAATATGTCTCTAACTAGACCTTCACGCCTGAGAAGATGTCCTACCAACCTATCTCGCCCCTTTTTATTGATTTCCATAGAGTCCTTAGTTCTCTTATTCTTTCTAATACCTCTTCATTTCTAACCCTTTCTATCCACAGTATCCTGATGATTCGTCTGTAATACATTTCGAGCGCTTCTAACCTTTTCTTTTCCACCGCGCCGACTGACCATGTTTCGCACCCGTACAGCGCCGTGCTCCAAACATACACCTTTAACAACCTTTTTGAATTTCCAAGTTAACCGTTCGAGAGCATAGAAGTGACTTCTTTTTATTAAAGGCGACACGATCCTGCGCTATCCTCTGCTTTATATCCCTACTACTCCTTCTGCCCTGGCTTATCTGACCTCCTAGATACCTAAATTCGGCCACTTCTTCTAAGTTTTCGTCTCCTATCTTATATTCGCTCTTTCCCTATATTGAATACCGTATATTTTTAAAATTTTCTGATACCTGTTGATATCTATCTCATAGAAGTTTTCTTAAAGTTTGCATTTTTCGTTTGATTTATGGAAATCGCTAAAGAAATAAAACTAACTCAATGCCCTAGCTCCCAAGCAGTATCAATGGTGTGGAAACAGAGATAAGTAGTTATTACGTAATTATCACTTAAAAAGCGACTTCTGAAGTACGTAGAACCAAATTGTTACTGTACAAAATTACGTTAAAGTGATGTTTTTAAAGTGATATTCAATGGTCGCAATTACTTTGTTGTGTAACTTCCTTATCACTTTATAGTTTTATTACTTTATAGTAGCGGTAAAAGTAACTTCAACATCTTTACGACATTTGAAATTCCTTCAAAATTACGGACACTATTTTCTATCTCGAACTAATTTTCGCATTTCCCTAAACCTAGAACATCTCACAACCTTTTCTTTTCCGCCTCGCCCACCGTCGTCGTTTTGGCACCCGTACTAAAAAAAAACTTGGGTGTTTCATCCCCACCAGCCAGTAATGCTGGTGGGCGGGCAGTCCCTCCGGACTACACCGGAAGGTAGGGCGGAAGGCCCTTGTCACTCTGCTTTAAGGAATCGTGGGAATGGATGGGTGGTGGTTCGGGTGAGAAAGATGAGACGGACGAAATGAAGACAGAAGAGAATGAAAGATTATCTGTGGAATATTACTGCCTCAGCATTTGCCTAAGTGATCCAAGGAAACCACAGAAAAACTTGGACCAAGGCAGACGGACCCGGAATCGAACCGGCGTCCTCCCGAATGCTAA
>NW_020439648.1:6693-8169 GCF_000699045.2 Agrilus planipennis
ATTGCTTAAATCACCCAGAATCACCTCACCAATTATATAACGTGAATCACTTTTTAAATCCGAAGTTTGTAAAAAGTAGGCAGTAAACTTGACGGAATTTGAAGGCTAGCTTCCGGATTTGTTATTTCCGAATTTTATAATGTGATTGGCATTAAAAACACGCTCACCTTCAACGAAATTTCCTTTCCGAGGATTTGTGTCAGTCCAATCACATATTGTGTCAATACTTATAATTTTGTCGTAAGTTAAAAACTTGGAAATTGCACGGTACACTATAGGAACTACGATAAATTTTCCCTAATCGGCGTCATGTTTTTAGGCTCCTCCCATTTGACGGATCCCAATAGCTGTGGTTACAGTATTAGTGTGAAAATTCATCTTCAATTTTCCATCCACTATAAACTACCTCAGGTTAAAGAGGGAAAATTTGTTGCTGATTTAATGTGTTCAGGGGTTGTCTATTTAAGATTTCCCCTCTCGATAATAATCTAAACAAAACAAAAATATATTTAGTATCAGCATTACACCCGTGCGAAGCTGGGGCGGGTCGCTAGTTTATAATATTACGAATTACGAATAAAATATATGTATATAGGTATAACTAATGAGTACAGAAAGTTTTCTTTTACTAAAGAAACTTTCGATATTACAGACGCTGATAATTGGCCCTAATCCTGCCGAGTCCTTCTATTATTTGAGGATCGATATTTTAAGAGTAACGTACCAGTATCTGTGTAAATCGGTCTATTTCTACCTTCTTGTTAGTTTCATTAGATAAATGGAATACCTTTTGATTAAAGTTTCACGTTCGTGGTATATGTATATTACTTGAAATACGTTACCTTTACATTGGGGAGAAGAGATGAAAAATGAATAGATTTTAAATTTAAGATATTGAAATCAGTGGCGTACAATGGAGGGGTAGAGCAGAGGGTGTTATGGCCCCAGGCGGCGCAAAAATGTTTTCTTCGTTATTACATGGAGCGCAGTAATAATTTGTAGCACGTACCAAGACATTGTCGTCATGGTGTGGAAAAACCAATTTTTAAATCTTACGAAAATTGTCGAAATAAGATACACTATGCCCCTGAACGATTAATTTAGAAATTCGAAAAAGGTTGTTAAAGGTATATGTTTGGAGCGCGGCGTTGTACTGGTGCGAAACCTAGACAGTGGGTGCGGTGGAAAAGAAAAGGTTAGAAGCGTTCGAAATGTGGTGTTACAGGCGAATGATGAAGATACCGTGGATAGAGAAGGTTAGAAATGAAGAGGTATTAGAAAGAGTATGAGAACAGAGGACTCTATGAGAGTCAATAAGAAATAGGCGAGATAGGTTGGTAGGACACCTTCTCATGCATGAAGGTCTAGTCAGAGACATATTAGAGGCAGAAACAGGAGTTAGGACGGGTAGAGGTAGACCTAGATTAGATTACTGTTCGCAAATAGTTAAGGATGTGGGCTGTTCTAGTTTTAGGG
>NW_020439648.1:10273-11938 GCF_000699045.2 Agrilus planipennis
CGTATCTAACTTTAAAATGACTTCTGATGCATTTTTCTTTAGTCTGCACTCTCTGTTTCCTTCTGTGGGATACCAGGGGTGTACACAAGGGTGAAGGGGTTCTAGGGGTCTTTTATATAAGTAGGTACCTATGTTATTTAAATATATAGATCTCATCTTTCCAACTTATATAAAATAATTATCTGCCCTTTTGATAACCCTCTACAAAAGATTCTACAATATAAACCCTTTAAGCTATAAAGTTGGGAATTGTTTTATCCTTAACACGTCCGGGTAACTGTTCCACCTACTTACCGAAAACGTCCTTTCCCCATCCAGTTGCGAAACAGTCTCTCGATGTGAATTGTAAATTTTGTGAAGGAAGGCATATCGTCCCGATGTGATCGTATTTATCGACGGGAGATGCTAATACGAGAAGTGCTACGTCATTAAATAAATTGTTCGCTCTGAAACCTTCATGCACCACAATTTGCACCACGTCCCTCTCTTGATAAGGGAGTCGCTCTCTCGTCGTTTGGGTATCCCATTCGCCAACCCGCACCTTCAGATCGGATGGTTGATTTTGAAATCTTTAAAAAAAATGTTAACATCAAATCCCGTAATGACAGAAGAGTTCGGTGTAGCATTAAAAACCTAAAAGAATAATAAGGCACCAGGTATAGAGGGGATAAAGGCGGAAATTTTAAAACATGGAAGACAAGAGGTTAGAGATCGTATGTTTACGCTAGTTAGTCACATTTACGAGACGGGGAAAGTCCCAGAGGATTATAAACGGAACGTAGTAGTTACCATACCTAAAAGGAGAGGTTTGAATAGTTACGAGTCATTTAGAACAATTAGTTTAACTTCCCGTGCGTCAAAAATTTTAACTAGATTTGTACAGAGGAGGATGGAAAAAAGAGCAGACAAACTATTAGGGGAAGATCAATTTGAGTTTAGAAGAAATAGAGGAACGCGGGAGACCAATTTAGCTTTACGGGTAACAATAGAGAAAACGATAGAAAAGGGAATGAGCGCGTGCATAGGATTTGTAGATTTAGAAAAAGCTTTTGATAATGTTGAATGGGACAAGATGTTAAATATACTCAAAAATACAGGGATGAGTTACGAAGACAGAAGAGTGATTCTTAGTTTGTATAAAGAGCAACTAGCAGTTATAGAGCTAGGTATGCAACGTAGAGAAGTAAATATTAGGAAGGCAGTCAGACAAGACATCAGTAAGACAATACAACTGTAGGAATAGATATAAAGGGGCAAAAGATTAGTGTGCTTCTAGCAAGGAGGAGTTAGAGACAGATTTAAATAAAATTTGAAAAAGATTGTTAAAGGTGTATTTGGAATCCGGCGCTGTACGGGTGCGAAACATGGACGGTGGGCACGGCGGAAAAAAAAGGTTAGAAGCGTTCGAAATGTGGTGTTACAGGCGAATGATGAGGATACCGTGGATACAGAAGGCTAGAAATGGAGAGGTATTAGAAAGAATAGGAGAACAGAGGACTGTATGGAAGTCAATAAAAAAACACACCTTCTCAGGCATGAAGAGACATATTAGAAACAGAAATAGGAGTTAAGAGGATGAGAGGTAGACCTAGATGAAATTACTATTCGCAAATAGTTAAGAATGTGGGTTGTTCTAGTTTTCGGGAAATGCGAAGATTAGCTCAG
>NW_020439648.1:14012-18878 GCF_000699045.2 Agrilus planipennis
GGACAGTGGGTGCGGTGGAAAAGAAAAGGTTAGAAGCGTTCGAAATGTGGTGTTACAGGCGAATGATGAAGATACCGTGGATAGAGAAGGTTAGAAATGAAGAGGTATTAGAAAGAGTATGAGAACAGAGGACTCTATGAGAGTCAATAAGAAATAGGCGAGATAGGTTGGTAGGACACCTTCTCATGCATGAAGGTCTAGTCAGAGACATATTAGAGGCAGAAACAGGAGTTAGGACGGGTAGAGGTAGACCAAAATTAGATTACTGTTCGCAAATAGTTCACATCCTTAACTTGTTGTTCAAGTTGTAGGGAAATTCGAAGATTAGCTCAGGATAAGAAAGAGTGGAGGTGCGTGTCCAACCAGTCTTAGGACTGACGACCTTATGGTGATGAAAATACATTGTTTTTCATGTATTACGACCTTGGTTATAGCGACAATTTTTCTATAGCGACGTTAAATGTATGTCCCTTGAATACTTTAGTACTAAGTTTATGTGGCTATAGAGACTTTGGATGTAACGCCGAATTCGGTAGTAGCGACTGTTTTTAATTAATCATTTGTAACAAATCCCTGGTAATCGAAGCAATCCGCCAGAAACGTCCGGATTTGCGGAAGAACAAAAGTTGGCTTTTGCACCATGATAATGTCCCTGTTCACACATCGTTGCTTGTACGTGAATTTTTGGTCAAAAACAACGCACTAATAATGCCGCAGTCACCGTATTCTCCAGATCTGGCTTCCTGTGACTTTCTTGTTCTCGAAACTGAAGAGGCTCATAAAAGAACGAGACTATGATTGAGGAGATAAAGATGGCTTCGAAGGAGGAGCTGAACAAGATCACAAAAAATGATTTTCTAAAGTGCTTCGAGGATTGAAAAAAACATTAGCACAAGTTTATTATATAAAACATACAAAATTCGCGATACTTTTTGAACAGGCCTCGTAGACATTTAATAAATCTGAAAACGACAAAAAAACAGTCGTTAAATTGATGTTTTTCGCTTTCATTTTTGATAACTTCTGAAGTAATAGTAGGAATAAAACCCTAAGTTTAATGATAGAGTGCTGGTGGTAGTGGTAGAGTACTGGCACGTAAAACCTTGGGCCCGGGTTCATTTCCCAACGGAGGGACTGATAACAGCAACAAGTTTTCCTTGTTAATTTGAGGTTATCTATGGTGGTTTTAGTTAATTCAAAAAATTAACTCACTGATGGTAGGACCTCCATTGTTTTCGATGCAGAAAGGCATGACAATAATTACCTACAAAATTCTGTACTATTCTACTAGTAACTGTCTCCTTTCAACTGCTGACTATCTCTACCATTAACTAAGGTATCTATCTTTTTAAGACCAGGTCTTATGGGATGTGCGGTGAAGATAATTGAATTGGTCCAGCAAAAAAGTATTATTTTCTTACCGTACATGTATCCTTTCCGGGTTCTCCTCCCGCGCAAATGAAAGATGAGTGCAGGGCGAATGCAAGTCCAAGACGTGTCTTGCGAAGAGAATCCTGACATATGTTATGTGGAACAATTGGCAGCTGTATCTTCTTCAAAATGACTTGCGGCTGTCCTTTTCTGCCTTTAATTAATACTTCATTTAGTGTATTGATTCTTAATTGATGTTTTAATTTAATTAATTATAAAGAGAATTGTCCCCGCCGGGCATACAACAAAGGGATTTCAGTAAAACCTTGTAAATAAAAATTTGTTTAGTTGTAAAAAAGGAAAAAAAAAAGATAAAGATAGGAGTTAACCCAACATTATTCAAATTTTCCATCAGGCGAAGCTGCTAGTCATGAACCAGGTTACATCACGAAACTTGTACAATTCTTTTTGTAAAAATACTTATTATAATCGAATTGAATTGAATAATCGATTTTTAAACTTTTCATTCTAATATGTATTTCTAAATTTTCCCAAAAAACTAAAATCTCTCTGTTGTGTACCACGGGGTATATTCCTAACCTAAATGTGTTGAAGTAAGTTATAAACTATCATTTTATATGTACCTTACCATGTGCCACCAGAGTTTTTAAGCGCTATGAAACTTATTATTATGTTTCTAATTAAAAGTTCTTGCAATGAATGAAATGAATTAAATTCTATCGACACATTTCTAACGGCGTATCTAACTTTAAAATGACTTCTGATGCATTTTTCTTTAGTCTGCACTCTCTGTTTCCTTCTGTGGGATACCAGGGTATAGACAAGGGTGAAGGGGGTTCTAGGGGTCTTTTATATAAGTAGGCACCTATGTTATTTAAATATATAGATCTCATCTTTCCAACTTATGTCTAGATGTATAAAATAATTATCTGCCCTTTTGATAACCCTCTACAAAAGATTCTACAATATAAACCCTTTAAGCTATAAAGTTGGGAATTGTTTTATCCTTAACACGTCCGGGTAACTGTTCCACCTACTTACCGAAAACGTCCTTTCCCCATCCAGTTGCGAAACAGTCTCTCGATGTGAATTGTAAATTTTGTGAAGGAAGGCATATCGTCCCGATGTGATCGTATTTATCGACGGGAGATGCTAATACGAGAAGTGCTACGTCATTAAATAAATTGTTCGCTCTGAAACCTTCATGCACCACAATTTGCACCACGTCCCTCTCTTGATAAGGCAGTCGCTCTCTCGTCGTTTGGGTATCCCATTCGCCAACCCGCACCTTCAGATCGGATGGTTGATTTTGAAATCTTAAAAAAAAATGTTAACATCAAATCCCGTAGTGACAGAAGAGTTCGGTGTAGCATTAAAAACCTAAAAGAATAATAAGGCACCAGGTATAGAGGGAATACAGGCGGAAATTTTAAAACATATACATAAGACAAGAGGTTAGAGATTGTATGTTTACGCTAGTTAGTCACATTTACGAGACGGGGAAAGTCCCGGAAGATTATAAACGAAACGTGGTAGTTACCATACCTAAAAAGAGAGGCTCGAATAGTTGCGAGTCATTTAGAACAATTAGTTTAACTTCCCCTGCGTCAAAAATCTTAACTAGATTTGTACAGAGGAGGATGGAAAAAAGAGCAGACAAACTATTAGGGGAAGATCAATTTGAGTTTAGAAGAAATAGAGGAACGCGGGAGGCCAATTTAGCTTTACGGGTAACAATAGAGAAAACGATAGAAAAGGGAATGAGCGCGTGCATAGGATTTGTAGATTTAGAAAAAGCTTTTGATAATGTTGAATGGGACAAGATGTTAAATATACTCAAAAATACAGGGATGAGTTACGAAGACAGAAGAGTGATTCTTAGTTTGTATAAAGAGCAACTAGCAGTTATAGAGCTAGGTATGCAACGTAGAGAAGTAAATATTAGGAAGGCAGTCAGACAAGACATCAGTAAGACAATACAACTGTAGGAATAGATATAAAGGGGCAAAAGATTAGTGTGCTTCTAGCAAGGAGGAGTTAGAGACAGATTTAAATAAAATTTGAAAAAGATTGTTAAAGGTGTATTTGGAATCCGGCGCTGTACGGGTGCGAAACATGGACGGTGGGCACGGCGGAAAAAAAAGGTTAGAAGCGTTCGAAATGTGGTGTTACAGGCGAATGATGAGGATACCGTGGATACAGAAGGCTAGAAATGGAGAGGTATTAGAAAGAATAGGAGAACAGAGGACTGTATGGAAGTCAATAAAAAAACACACCTTCTCAGGCATGAAGAGACATATTAGAAACAGAAATAGGAGTTAAGAGGATGAGAGGTAGACCTAGATGAAATTACTATTCGCAAATAGTTAAGAATGTGGGTTGTTCTAGTTTTCGGGAAATGCGAAGATTAGCTCAGNATTTGTTTTCCGACAATCATATTTGGGTTCTCTGGACCCTAAATGCAACAATTTTAAATATTAACAATGCAATTAATGTGAAAATGTACTTCATCAATGATAATGATTTTTTTCAAACAATCGGCATCCATTTATTGATGTTCTTGGACTTTCAGGACGGAAGGAGTAGTAAAGATATAAAACAGAGGATAGCGCAGGATCGTCGCCTTCAATAAAAAGGAGTTACTTCTATGCTCGCGAACGATTAATTTAGAAATTCGAAAAATGTTGTTAAAGGTGTATGTTTGGAGCACGGCGTTGTACGGGTGCGAAACATGGACAGTGGGAGCGGCGGAAAAGAAAAGGTTAGAAGCGTTCGAAATGTGGTGTTACAGGCGAATGATGAGGATACCGCGGATACAGAAGGTTAGAAATGGAGAGGTATTAGAAATAATAGGAGAACAGAGGACTGTATGGAAGTCAATAAAAAAATAGGCGAAATAGAACACCTTCTCAGGCATGAAGAGACATATTAGAAACAGAAATAGGAGTTAAGAGGAGTAGAGGTAGACCTAGATTAGATTACTGTTCACAAATAGTTAAGAATGTAGGATGTTGTAGTTTTAGGGAAATGCGAATATTAGCTCAGGATAGGAATGAGTAGGGGTGCGTGTCCAACCAGTCTTAGGACTGACGACCTTATGATGATGGAACATCAAATCGTGTAAACGTATAAGGCAAAACGGAAATAGAAATTAGGTGTTTCTTTGTCTGTATCCTACATTTACTCCTTATTAGAGAAGTATTTTACCATGCTATTGTTCCTGAGATCAGCAAAAACAGTACATTGTCAGGAATATAGCAAAAAATTGTATAAGAGCCTCGAGAAGAAAGTACGGAATCCTCTGGGAGTTTGCCATCATTGCCTTTGGCTCGGGCGAGGGCGATATGGAACTAACCAGTAAAAATCAGGGTTGCTAGATGAATTTCTTTTTATTCCCTAGTTTTTTTGCTTTATATTTCCCCGGAGATTCTTATGGCGATAAAAGGAGGGACTTTTGTTTTCTATTATTTTCCA
>NW_020439649.1:0-5771 GCF_000699045.2 Agrilus planipennis
ATTATCTAATCAAAATAATCTGAAAAATCAGTGCTACTTTGCTGCTCAAAGTCAATTTTAAATTAATTTTGTTGAGTTTTATCGCGATCAATTGGCCTTCTCTCTTTTTTAAATACACACATGTACGTATGGGCTGTATTTATACCGTACAGAGAAGTAGTTTCGCAAATGATTTCAAAGTATCCGCTTGCTCAGCGGTAAAACGGAACTGCACCTCCCTAATTGTGACGAGATTAAGTGGGAGGCTTACTGGAAGAAACGTGACATTTTCACGTTTCAAACGTAGAGTTTAATATGGTCTCTTGAAAGATGTTTATCCCAACTTTGTAGGACAGACTTCGCCTCGGTAATCATCAGCGATGTGATGCTAATTTTAACACATGATGCGTCGAGTCACCTTCTAATTGGCTTTTTCTTCACCTCTATTTTTATGCGTAAAGATTTTCCATTTTTCAGTTATTAATTGGACATGTCTGAATTTTCTTTCTGCTGTTAGGTACTGTCAAAGAAGGCTGGCCACCGTCCTTTATAATAAAAACTCTTAATGGTTTTTTGCTTTTCAATTTTTGATCTTGATTTTTCAAGTAAAAAAATTGTAATTATACGTAACGCCTAACGTGAAAACTGGTAGAAGTTAATGAAAAGTGATTACTTTTAATTGGGGAATATTCTTTTCAAGTTTGCCTCGATGTATCGGTAGTAAAATGAAGCGTTAAAAATATCTGGTCCGTGAAATGTCAGAAAACCAGGTTCTTGCAGCCGTTCGTCGTCGTTTGTTCGTCGTGTTGGTGTTGGTTCTAGCAAAGTGCCCATCCATTATCAATACGATCCTTTATAGAGTCCCGCCATTGATCATATAATCTCAACAAGCCGTACATCAAAGGAATCGGTTCGTTCGCGAGTGTTTAATGAAAATCGTCAAAGGGAAACGTCTTGGAATAACTTCAAAAAGTACGCGCCGCGTCGCGACGCAGTCCTGGTCGCCGCGAACCGTTCGAGAGAGAAAGACGGAAACAGAATATGTAACACTAATTCTCTCTCTCGTTTGTCTTTTATTTCTGTCTTTTTGGTCGGCGCGCGGTGTGAAAATGATTCTTCCTTTCGCTCAACGGGACTAATAACCTCAAAGTGGAATTAATTTGTGACGAGAAACAAATAATAATAATAATTAATTGATGTAAACAAATAGAGGACGACATGAATAAAAAAAAGTCGAAATGTTTACATTCAATTTCTTACACAATGTTCTAAGTTTCCTCGAAAATTTTTGCTTGCTTCCTGAATGATTTCGTGAAGAATTCATTTGTGATGTATTCTTTTAATGCGAATATTGACAAGGATTTTACCTTTAAGACAACCCCCATCACCACTAATCGCAAAATGATAAATCAGGAGAACGGGCAGGATAATTAATATTTCCAAATCAACACTGATTCATGTTCATGTAGCTGGGTAGTGTACTACATGCATTGATGTAGTGGTCTGATGTAACTGCCCCAGCATTATCTGCATCATCTTGAAAGAGGGGGGCCAATATTTCAAAATCTCGAATTGATGATGTTCAGGATTATCCTGCTCGATCTTGTAATTTATCATTCTGCGATTATGGGATTATTTTGAAAGTCAAGAATGGAAACAACACATTAGAAAAAAAATTCAAAGAGTAACACAGGAAATCGTTGAGGTAAACTACTTGAATGAATACATCACGTTACAGGTTAGAAATGAAGAGGTATTAGAAAAAAATAGGAGAACAGAGGACTCTATGGAAGTCAATAAAAAATAGGCGAGATAGGTTGGTAGGACACCTTCTCAGGCATGAAGGTCTAGTGAGAGACATATTAGAGACAGAAGTGGAAGTTAGGAGGGGTAGAGGTAGACCTAGGTTAGATTACTGTTTACAAATAGTTAAGGATATGGGTTGTTCTAGTTTTATGGAAAGGCGAAGATTAGCTTAGGATAGGAAAGACTGAGGTACGTGTCCAACCAGTTTTAAAACTGACGACCTTATGATGATGATGATGACAGGTACATAATTTCTTTTATCCTTAAGAAAGTCAGGGAGTACAAATTGTTCAACGAAATTAAGGGTACAATTTGGACAATCCAGGGAAAGTGAACAATTGTAAATAACGAGAGATAACAATCATGCTCGTTCTTATTACTCTTACATTTAAATTGTAGGTAGGAAACGTTGGCAATTGCTTACATTTGTGCACGCTTGTATAAGTAGTGTAAATATTGGATGAAATTATTCGTGTTTCGGTACCTGTGAAGAGAGAAGTAATTTGCGCGCGTACGACTTATGCAGATACCCATGTGGGTACGAGCCCAGAGACGACAATAATAACAATTTACGAAATGTCGAAAATCAAAGAGCGCTCGGTGTGAAACACCATAACAAACCAGTCGTAAAACTTCTCCATAAAACATGAGTAAATATACTACTACGCGACACATACTTAATGCGATATTAGCACATGCTGCGAACGCCCGCCGTATCGCGTGTATGTACGTACGCGTATATCTGTGTCTGTTCTCTGTTATTATACTTACATTATACAAAAGTTAACTCGCTCATTGCTTATGCATTCGTTCTAACAATAGCGAAAAAGGAAAAGTTCCGACAGAATCTCTAATAAACGGAGTTATTATCCAGATAAATAAACAAACTTGTTCTCCTTTCTGTTTCTATTATTGCGCGAGCCAAAAAAAAACTTTTATTTATGCGACTATCATAAAAGTCTCTTAGCAGCGTGGTCAAGTGACGAAAAAGTTTTTAAGAAAACAGACTGACGAAAATCAGTCTTCTGCAACACCTCTGTAAATGGTGAGAGGGTCCAATCTGACATTGAAATAAGATATGACGTCTCCAACAGTAATAACTTGTCCTACAGTGATATACTGACCTAGTGCCAATGACCGATACTGTCAATTACCAGCTGACTGAATGTTGTATTCCTTTGCATGTTTGGACTGTTTCGCGTAGACCAAAACTATTTGTTGCTAATTTTGTCATCATCAGAGCATTCATAAATTCGTTCTACTAACAGTATTTTTATGCATATCTTAAAGAAATTTATACTTATCTTTATTGGGAGGTTAATTTTGATGTGTTAAAGTGTCCCGAATTATTCCACCGGTAGTCCCCTATTCTGTAATATATTTCTACTTACATTGAGATCTTCAGGTGTCTTTTCATTAATGTTTTCCAGTACCTTTTTTTTTTGCATGATATACCATGGCAGGACTGGCGTTTGTCCCTATTTTCAAATATGTGTTTCTCTAAAACGGTGAACACAGTAACTTACTTGGTTTCACCCTGCATACAAAATGTTCCGTAAATGGCAGATAAACTTGAGGAACTTCAAGACCACCTAGAAAACTGAATTTGGTATTTTCCTCGCTTGAAATTTCGTCTCAATAACCGCTATGTTGTAACTATTTTTCATGAATTTGTGGTGGTAAGCCTTTCTTAATTTTTTTTCTTAATTTTCTAGATAGATATACTTAAGGTATTAGGTCGATAATAACTTAATAACTACAAAAAGCAAATCGTCAATAAATTATTCTTTAGAGGGATTATATAGTAAGATATAATATGTTGTCTAGATCAGTTCCTCACTTTACAGATTAGTTTAATTTATTAATTAAGTTTCAGTTTATTCCTTAGCTGGGTGTAATTTTAATGTTTTTACCCATGGAGATCCAATACGGTTTAATTAATCTAATAATAGTTATTAGGTAGATATCGCTGGCAAAAGGCAAAAATATTTAGCATTTATTTGTTTAGCAAAGGTCGCATTCGCAGATTATGGTAGGTAGGCGTATCTAATAATCTTTATGATATAATAAACCGAATAAGTTCTATCTGCGGCTTCTTTTGATGTTTATTTTTAATTCGCCAATCCGTAACGCTTATTGTGATATATTGTTATGAAAGAACGTGTTTTGGGAATATTAATAAAATTCTGCAGTTATATATTCCACCAAGTTTCTCACAGAAGTGTAATTTTTACGACGAATTAATTAAATGCTATCTAAATCGTTTATTAGATTATGTTTTCAGAAATGAAATGTTTACCTATGTATAAATTGATTACGTACTAATTCTATATCTGATTTATTACAATACAATACTCTTATTGCGTATTAAACTTAATTTTTTATAGAGATAATGGAATTACTACCTAACGATAGATTATTATGAATAGCAAACGTTTCAAATCAAAATCTGAGATAAAGAATTTGCTTTTAATTATGAGATATCTGCCTGTCTGTCTGTCAGTTGTCGTGAAACTGAAGAAGTAATGATTAAATTTGATTAGGTTGTCACTGTTATCAAATGAAACATTATCTGCGAACGGTTACAAGCTGCTTCAACTTCATTATTGCTGTCACGAATAATAAAGTGTGATAATTTTTGTGAAACTATTTTTCGGGGAATGATTTAAAACATCTTAACTATGCTATATTTTTGTAAGGGACAATTTCGGAAAAATTGGTCATTGAGGATACATAGTTAGGGTCAAGACTTGACCAGGGGTTCGAAAATAGTACCTGTTAAAAAGCTGGGAGACAGAAATCAGAATGAGTTTTAGCTGGTATCTTCTGGAGTATTGGTATTTTTTTGTGTAGATGTGGTTTGAAGAAAAAAGGAGTATTGGAAATAAAATAGATACAATTACGTCCGTCTTTTGGTCGGCAATGGATAGGTCTTGCCGTCCCCGACGTAATTAATGATAATAGGAAGATGGTTAAGTGCACCTATTCCCATTCCTTTTCCCATAACAAGGATAAACGGACACGGCCATTATCCGCTAATTAATTCGTCAGCGCAGGTCGGCGTTTAGTAAGCGCGCTTCTTTATAACCGATTCGCGCTTCGGAAATATTTCCCTAGAGAACTCGACAGAATGGAAACAACGGTCATTAACAACTTGTCCGCAGTCCATAACATTTAAACTTACGATTTAGAAATGAGAGAGTGAGAGAGAGGAAGAAAAAAACAAAAAGAAAAATCGCGTACTTAACCAGTGCCAGAGAGAGCGGAGACGCTGCTGCGTCCGTGACTCTCTGATCGATCCCTGTGGAACTTCACTTGTTTCAATTATACCGTCACTTGTCAGCGAGGGGTATTTTTTTAACGATCAATTGCCTTTTTCAATATTCAAGACGACTAGACTTGTTTTGGCAAATTTATAAGTACCAATTACCACTCTAATTAATTCTTTACACGGCGGACTCGTCGATTGGATAAATAATCAATACATTTTGTAAGACACCAAGCAAAAAGTGGAAACATTTTTGTAAACTAGATAAATAAAATAAATCTGACATTCTCATCTGAATCGTTTTGCGGTTTTAGAAGGCATATGACAAATAGGCAAGATAAGTTACTACTTGATGGGACATCTTCTCACCCACAAAGGGCTTAGGTGGAAACATAATATTAGAAGCTGAAACAAAAGTTAAGAGGGTCAACATTTTTAGTTTGACACGTCAGAGAAAATAGCTTCTTATTACACGTATGTAGAAAAGAAGAGCGGCGGGGCCTTGTTTCTAACCTAAAATGCTGCTGCATTCATGCATATTTTATGGTTGTCAGCTAAGTGAGTAAGTGCGGAGACGAAGTCTCTGCATTTGGACCCGTTCAAATATTTACCTACCGGTGATTACGAGCAGCGAATATGTGAGTGATTTGGAGCACGCGAGTAGTGGCTGTTTATAATACTACCAACCGCCACCGTCGTCATCAGAAAGTACTGTTAT
>NW_020439649.1:6562-11301 GCF_000699045.2 Agrilus planipennis
GTGATTACGAGCAGCGAATATGTGAGTGATTTGGAGCACGCGAGTAGTGGCTGTTTATAATACTACCAACCGCCACCGTCGTCATCAGAAAGTACTGTTATCATCAACACATCGTCACCCCCTGCTAATGCACTTGTCGACGACGACGCCGCCGATCGACTGATCCGTAGGTAGATTATCGGTGGCGTCCTCTTCAAAGTTACTTGGGCTCTTGAAGAGTCGCAGGAATAGATGCCGCGCGTAGAGCGACGTGAGGAGGGGAGGGCGGTTTGGGGAGCCAAGGAGCCCAGAGCAGCCACCTCGCCAACATTAATATTGATGAGCCCTTATTGAGTGAGTGGCTTCGGATGTCAGGTATTTTTTATATTGCCGAGGGAAGTAAAAACCGACATGGCTTTTAAATTGACGTAGGTATGTACATTGATTGTACATTCTTACGGGAGTCTGAATATAAAGATAGGAGATGAAAAATTAGAAGAAGTGAACCATTTTAGGTATCTAGGAAGTCAGATAAGTCAGGACGGAAGGAGTAGTAGGGATATAATGTAAAGGATAGCGTAGGGTCGAGTCGCCTTCAATAAAAAGAACGCGAACGATTAATTTAGAAATTCGAAAAAGGATGTTAAGGGTGTATGTTTGGAGCGCGACGTTGTACTGGTGCGAAACATGGACAAGGGGCGCGGCGGAAAAGAAAAGGTTAGAAGCGTTCGAAATGTGGTGTTACAGGCGAATGATGAGGATGCCGTGGATAGAGAAGGTTAGAAATGAGGAGATATTAGAAAGAGTAAGAGAACAGAGGACTCTATGGAAGTCAATAAGAAATAGGCGAGATAGGTTAGTAGGACACCTTCCCATGAATGAAGGTCTAGTCAGAGACATAGTAGAGGCAGAAACGGAAGTTAGGAGGGGTAGAGATAGACCTAGATTAGATTATTGTTCGCAAATAGTTAAGGATGTGGGATGTTCTAGTTTTAGGGAAATGCGAAGATTAGCTCAGGATAGGAAAGACTGGAGGTGCGTGACTGACGACCTTATGATGATGATTACTGAAAAGATGATCACAGCATCCATTCTAGTAATAGTATTTTTATGCATATCTTAAAGGAATTCAATAAAAGATGTACTTGTCTTTAATTTGGGGGTTAATTTTGACCAAGTGTCGTGAATATCCCCTCCGGTGGTCCCCTATTCTGTCGTGCATTTCCACTTACGCTGAGATCTTCGCGTGTCTCTTCATTAATGTTTTCCAGTTCCATTCTTGAATTGTCTCGTTGTTTGTTGCATGAATTAAACGGAAAGTGAAGAATGTCATTGGTCACTGTTAAACGTCGCAAATTGCCATCGGTAATGGTAGTAAAATGGCGCTCCTAAGTCTTGGTGATCGTTTGAAATACCACAGACGACCGATCGTTTGATCTTTTTGCACCATTAAAGGATTCCATTGTCTTGTTCGGCGATTTGAGCAAACGGCCGCTAGCATACGTAAAGTACATACGTAAAATAGCGACATTCCGTCATGCTTGCATCTCTAATGGCACGGACGCTATCGGAAATTGTTTTTTTTTTTCTAAAGTAATGACGATCATTTAATGATCGTACGATCACAGGATTTGTTGAAAACAATTGTAAGGAAACCAAAAGCAAAACGCATACGTTTATTAGATTGACAGGCCAAAAATCCTTTTTTGTTGTTGAGGGTACTATGTGAACTTTGGGGTTCAATTTGCATAAATCATGGAAACTCTTCTAAAATTATATTCCCAATGATTGTAAATGAGGGATTGTAATCATGCTCTAGTCTGATCTTCTAGTCCAGGCTATAGAAGCATTTTTTTTCGGATTTGGTCCTATCTAGAATTAGAACTTACACAACCAGACAAAACAAAAAGGATTTATTTCATTTTGTTCAGTGAAATTGATTGCTCTAACTGTTACAGAAAATAAGGGAACTTTGCCTGGATGCGTACAAAAACAGATTAGTAGTACAGATAAGGATTTCTCATTTTTATATTCTTGCGTACCCGTAACATATTTTCCATGTTTTTCAATTCAAGGGTTCAATATTGAATCGATTTCTGTTTTATTTCTTTTTTGTCGCAACCAGATACCCAAACCTTGTCGCAAACCTCCTAGAAACTACTGGCGAATCCCAAGGGATTTACGCATGCTTTATAGATGAATGATGAATTTCAGATGTTTTCTTTTAGTTCCAACTTAAATTAGTTTGCAATTTATTTTTTAATGCGTGGAGGTGTCATACATGTAATAATTTACATAATCATACCTACAATAGAAGACAAGATGTGCAATGGATAAAAAAACCAACAAAAAAAAAATACTATAGGAAGACGGATCTCGTGGATATACAAGATGTAAATTCCGCGAATCAGCGCGCGTTGTGCCCCTAGCAAATTTCACTAACAACATGTCATTATTGCCACTATCTTCTCTTCTTTCAACGGAACTGCCGATTCGGTTTAATCCTCGTTAGAGTTCGTGATGACGGTGACGTCACGGACAACTTGAAAGCTCAAGGATAATGGCTTATCGTGAGGTGGTCGGTCGGTGGTCAACTATGATTATGGTTGTCAGCGTCCGTCTGTTTTACAATTAGTGTTTTATTGCTCAACAGTTACAATTAACTATTTACAAGGCAACACAATATATATATATATTAATTAATCAATTAAATTAATTATTAAAAATTAAACAAAGACAAGATGGAACTTTGTAAGAAAAGAAAGCATCGGATTTTATTATAGTAAAAGATTGTACAAAATTGTGTTCGGGGTCATAGGTTTATAAAGCTTTTAATTCGTTTCAAAAACTAAACAGTACAGACATATCAGGAGAAAGGAAGATTAATAACTTTATTCGAATGAGCCACCCACACACGATGTAGACGTAGTATTTTTCAGTCACATTAATTAGTCAATTGTAAATCAATTAAAACACCGGTGACGTGCTAATTATTGGCGTAACTAAACGAAGGACCAAACAGGTCTCAAGTCATTTCTGCAGATAGACTTACTGACACACGCACAGAAAGCGGTACGGATTATAAGTAAATGTGTTCGTTTTGTAAGTATGTATAAATAAGTGGACGTGATACCTAATAGTTGGTATGTAAGTATGTGCGTTTTGATTAGAAGAATTCCGTAATTGCGTTTTATACTATCCGACCATCCACGTACGTATGTAGTCAGAGCCAAGTGAAATATGCTACGAGCAAGTTCCGATGGCATTTCGCATATTACCATCGCCGATCGATAGTAATTGCTCTTTAAAGTCAGACAATTTATGGGCAAACGGTCGACAGATTTTTTGTTTTTATCGTTTTTCAGTTTAAATTGCTGGGAGCGCGGCCGTTTTTCATTCGCGGTTGGTTATAGAAAATCGACAATAAGAAAACGCATTCACTGATCATACAACCAATTTTATAAGTAGGAAAACTGTAAGTGACGGATAGGAAATTTAATTCAACTTTAAATAAATAACGAGACATAAGTGTTGGTTTTGTAGTCATGATAAGGTCATCAGTCCTAAGAAAGATTTTACATGCATCTCCATTCTTCTCCTGAGCTAATCTTCGCAATTCCCTAAAACTAGAACATCCTAATCTTATAGCTCCTACAGTAATCCAATTTACTAGAACATCCTACATTTTACAGCTCCTACAGTAATCAAATTTACTAGAACATCCTAATCTTACAGCTCCTACAGTAATCCAATTTACTAGAACATCCTACATCTTACACCTCCTACAGTAATCCAATTTAGGTCTACCTCTATTCCTCCTAACTCCTTTTTCTGCTTCTAATACGCCTCTAACTAGCCATTCATGCCTGAAAAGATATCTATTTCTTATTGACTTTCATACGGCCCACTGTTCTCCTACTGGTTCCAATACTTCATCAGTTCTAACCTTCTGTATCTACGGTATCCTCATCACTCGCCATATTTTGAATACCTCTTGCTTTTCATCAATGATGGAAGGACCTAGGAAGTAGGAAAATTGTAACTGACAGGAAATATTATAATCGCACGAATTAAGAAATTTAATTCAACTTTAAATAAATAACGAAACGTTGGTGTTGGTTTTTCCTATCTAAATATTCGTTCCACCCATGTGGATTTTCCTTATTTTCTCATCAAAATGACCCTTACCTCGTTTCTTATGTACCCTACATCTCTAAAATTCTTTGTAATCATATTACAAGCTTCATCCCTTTTATCTACTTCAAAGTTTTCTTCTACTTATTGCCACCTTATTTCCCTTAGAGCTTCACTCTTCTCTCACGTATGGCTCCGTACGAAACCAATATCGTCTATCTGTTAATTATCATTTGAAATATTGAAAGTGCCTAGTTGTTTTAGTGTAGATTGCATACAATTTGTGTAAAATTCATACCATGTTAGCCAATTAACTGATACGATAAAGTAAGTTCGTTGGCCATAAATTATTATTCGTCGTAGTCGTCGTCGTCGATCGGTCAAACGAGGAGCGAAAGTGCGAATGCGACCGGTTAATAATAAGACGTATTCTCTGGTACTTGTTTTTCGACTGAAAATTATTTATTTTCCGCATTAATACAGCTTAAAACCTGTGGCGTCTACTTGGAACGAAACATCTTAATTATTACGATAAACCCAGTGAACTGCTTCCACATCGGCTATTAGCGTCGACAGTCCTTAATGACGATGATTAAGCACAACACTGAGAAATGCCAACGAACGCA
>NW_020439650.1:0-4743 GCF_000699045.2 Agrilus planipennis
CAGAAACAGGTGTTAGGAGGAGTAGAGGTAGTCCTAGATTAGATTACTGTTCACAAATAGTTAAGGCTGTGGGATGTTCTAGTTCTTGATGAAAAATTCGAAGCTTAGGATAGGAAAGAGTAGAGGTGCGTGTCCAACCAGTCTCAGGACTGACGACCTTATGATGATATATGAGACTCTTACAACAAGCTTTTTAAACGTATCCATATTGATACATAATTTAATGGGTTTTAATCTTGTTTTATTTTGTTTAACATGACGTTTAACACACAATAACTGTGAAATTGAAAATTTGTAAAGGCATGTCTCCAAAAACTTTTCTTTTAATTAAGAAAAATGTACAGCTTTCTATATTTAAACAAAAGTATAAACATCGAAAGTTTATTTTTTTCTCTATATTCCTAATTAAATTTGTTTTTTTAAATTGTCAGTTGGAATTTTTGTATTAGTTATTTGTTCGAGTTAGCATAATATCGTTATTTATTAGATACCATTGATGTTCTTTGTAGACTAAGGAAGAATAAAAAAAGTACAATTGTATCTTCATCTACATCTACATTCGAATAATTGTGAAAAACAGAAGCTGATGTGGGTGTGTGATCTTGTCGCATAATTATGTATGATTGCTTTTTTTTATCCGTTCAACTTATCCTTGAATGTTAAATTAACTTTACTTAGGGAAGCACCTTGTTAGGTACATGTACAGGGAGAATCATTTCGACATACATATCCTGATCATTATACGTTTTTAGTAGATCATATTATCTGCGTAAATAATAAAAATTTAGACGAGATATGTTAACAATTTTGTGGACGATGTCTATAACAATCAAACCTCTTTAAGATTCATCTAGTAAAACTGGTCTTATGTGTTGTTTCTTATGTGTAATTTCTAGTAGGTAATTAGCTTCAATTAAATACATTAAAATAAAAATAGTTGAATCCTTCCAAATTTGGAATATGCCAATCGAATAAACTTTTCCAACAATACCTTAACCAGAAGATGTATTTAAGAAATCCCCTCTCACAACAACCTAACGTAAATCCGCGTGTATATGTCAATTAAAGAAACATTAATAACCTAATGATTCCGTTAGCGGGTGTTTAGTTACAGCCACTATCATATTATATCTATGATGCTGCGACGACTGAGTATTAATACGTCTAATATGTCAAAATTGGCAAATTTTAATTAAAAATTCTGATTAAACGCTAACATCATGGATATCGAAAGTAGGTCATTTAGTTAGTTTCATTCTTTTATTAGACATTTTAATCGTCAGCTAAATTCATAATGTTCCATCATCCGCCATCTCAGCCGAACAAGGTGTCTTTACAAACCTACTTAAGTACTCCAGAACCATAGAAACGTACAACACTATTTTATAGCGAATTATTAAAAAAAAAGACAGCAGAGATTGAAATGGTGCATTATTCCTTTTGAAATGCTAAGACTCCTTTAAAATCCAAGGTCCTAAGATCTTTTGACAGTTCCATAAATGCTTTAAATTGAAAAATACTTTATTATATCAATAATTGATAGCTTTATCGAAAAGGTTATAAATAACTTTGCTTCTACTAGGGTTGAATTAACTTTTAAAAATATTTCATAATGACTCATAATATAATCCTTAAACATTACTCATGATATGGTACACAAAATTAGTCTTGAAATTTAATAAATAAAGGTTATGTTTGCTATTTTCACACGTTTTGTTGTCTTAACAATTGTTTCTTCACTTTACCTTTCGGTTACCCTCTGAAGAAGCTACAAAGTAGCGAAACAATCGTTTAGGGGATAAAAAATAGTTTTTATTTTATTTCAAATATGAATTTTCATTTAATAAAGGTACATTCACTAACTTATACCTACATTGTGTAGTTAATGCTAAATTATGCAAACACCCTGTACTTATTGTATATTTACATTTTTCGATTAATTGTCTTCCGGAGCCTGGCATATCTTAAAGTAACTCTCAAGGATGACGTTAATGAATCAACAAAAGAACGACACGCATTTGAAAGTCGCAGTTTCTGTCCTGTTTACCATTTATTCGAGTCATTTTAATACGATTTATTTGTTTATATTGGAAGAGAAGATGTAATTACATGTTCTATTGTTGTACAATTATTTATTTTCTGCGAGACATTTTAACTAAACAAAGAAGCTGTTCGTATCTATTTATAATCTATACTTTTCTACTGCATCATACAGCAGGTTAGCCGCGTTACCCATCGTTGATGTCTCTTAATGAATTAAAAAGAAATGTAAAAAAAGAAACAAGATTCAAGAAAATTAGTAAAAATATTGAGAAAAAGGTAGCATGCTATACATATTTTCTACTAATTGTAATAATTCACGACAATTCATTAACTTCAAATTAAAATCAATAGTTTTCAAATAGTATATTACAATCAAATTTTCCTAACCCGAACCTAAAACTAAACTCAACCAGTTATGTCCGAATAAGAAAAATAAATTAGAAAAAAAAGAAAATGAAACATTTTTAATTTTTGTTTAGAAGATATCGCAAAAGGTACGCAATATGTTCATTGCGATCAAACTGTAAGTTTAATCGAAAAAATTTTCAAACAAAACTTGCTCCCTATTTTAATACAAGATCGTCTGTATTAACCAAATTTGTTTTACTACAAGAAATGTTCGAAAATAGAAACAAGAAGCTTTAATCGCCGTAATCATGAAGCAGGGTACTAAATATATGGTGTGCGAAATATACGGTATGTGCCGATATCAATCTTCGCACTTCCCAAAAACAACAATACTCCACATTCCTAATTACTTGACGGCAGTAATCCAATCTAGGTGTTCCTCTGCCTATCTATACTCCTGTTTCTGTTTCTATTATGTACCTAACCTAACCTAACCTAACTTAACCAGTCTTTCATGTCCCATGTGTCCTACTATTGTATTCCTCCTTTTTCTTTCTTATAGCGTCCTTTGCTCTCATATTTTTCCTAACCTTTCCTATCCACGATATTCTCATCATCCGCCTACAACATCACATCTTAAATCATCATAATTAAAAGGTCGTCAGTCCTAAGACTGGTTGGACACGCATATACTGAAGTAACAGTCGCATTCCCCAAAACTAATTATTTCAATGTAGGTCTACCTCTACTCCTCTTAACTTTTGTTTCTGCCTCTAATAGGTCTCTGACTAGACTTTCATGCCTGAGAAGGTGACCTACCGACCTATTTCGCCTATTTTTTATTGAATACCATGGAGTCCTCTGTTCTGCTATTCTTTCTAAAAACCACTTCATTTCTAACCTTCTCTATCCACGGTATGCTCATCATTCGCCTGTAACACCACATTTCGAACGCTTCTTACCTTTTCTTTTCCGCCGCACCCACCGTCCATATGTTTCGCACCCATACAGAATCGCGCTCCAAATATACACCTTTAACAACCTTTTTTGAATTTCTAAATTAACCGTTGGCGAATATAGAAGTGACTTTTTTTTACTGAAGGCGACTCGACCCTGTTCTTTTCCCTGCTTTATATCCCTACTACTCCTTCCGTCCTTATTTGACTTCCTAGATACTTTTTCTTACCTTGCATACCAGTATTTTTGTTTTACTTCTATTTATTACCATACAATACTGTATATACTGCTATATCATCTGCAAATCTAAGCATACTAATCTATAACTACATTTGTACTGTCTTTAATGATGTTGATCGCGTCTTCGACGTATAGTTTAAAATGTAGCGGTAGCAGTGTGCATCCCTGTCTGACTCCCTTTCTAATATTTACTTCTCTACGTTGCAGCTCCTGTTCTATAACTATATTCTATACAAACTAAGTATCACCCTTCTATCTCTGTAACTCATCCCTACATTTTTAAGCATATTTAACATTTTGTCTCATTTAATACTGTCAAAAGCTTTTTTAAATCTACAAATCCTATGTATGCACTCTTTCCTTTTTCTATCATTTTCTCTATTGTTACCCGTAAAGCTAGAATAGCCTCTCGCGTTAAATATTTCCGACTTTTTCTTTCCGTCGCGTCCACAATCCACTTTTCTAATTTTTCATTTCCAATTGTGTTAATTCTTACTCTACTGGTTTTTACCATACTAATATGTATTTTTATGATACAAAATCTAGTTGTATGCCAGAAATTCGTTAACTGTCTTAGGAAGGTGTGTACTGATGAAACTGTAAATTTTGTCTATATTTATGTAAACACAGAAACCCATTACACTTATCCCGTTTAGTTCAATACGAAATAAGATTAAATATAATACACAAACCTTCAATATTGCTGATCCAGCTATGGCTCCAACACATTGGGCGATTATGTAGCAGATTGCTTTGATCAGTTTAATGTCGCCAGAAGACAGAAGTCCTACAGTTACTGCTGGATTTATGTGACATCCACTCACATGGCCTAAGCACTGAAAATGAAAACAAAATAAAATTAAAAATGGTAGAAGTAAAAAATTTATTGTAGTTATGACTAGTTCTTTTCTTTTATCAGTCACTGTGAGCTCGAAACTGTTAGCTTCGAGTGGTTAAAATTCACTTTTGTGGAAAATTTGTTTAATTACTTTCTTTGTGTTAAAAATTGTTTGAAAAATTCAATTTAAAGGAATTGTTTGTAAATAGGTATGCAACACATCGTACACTTCAGCATAAGAAATTGCTGATACTAACTATGTAATACTACTTTGTCCTGTGCTGACAGCACTCATAATTTCTTTTATATATAATATT
>NW_020439650.1:7452-12629 GCF_000699045.2 Agrilus planipennis
TATTTATTGACCAATGCTTGAATTTTTAGACGAACATTTTCCTATACGCTGGGTTGGACGTACATATTGGCCCTGTGCGCTGACCGGCGCGTAATCCTGATCAAAATTCATTTGACTTCTCTTTATGGGGTCGTATAAAACAGCGCATATATCAAACGATTGTGTATGATCGCTGCAAGTGAAGTACGCTAAATCTCAGACTTTTTTGCGAGACTCAGAAATTATTATAGTGCACCTACGTATACGTATAGTGTGTATTTATTTATAATTATTTTTTTTAACAGGAGGGTAGGGCTATTGGCAAACCACCCTTAACAAAGGTAACGCATGTTGTCAATACCTCAGTGGGGGTTTGGTAATTTAATAAAATTAATATTAGCTATCCAGAAGATATTAATTTGCCTGTTATAGTCTACATACCGTTAATTTACTCTTTCTTTTGTATTCGGAGTGTATTGTAAAAATTACTGCATACTATTAGCAATAAACAATGTAGTTCTCTAATTAATTTTTATATTTATATCGCAAGCTGTCGATATTTACATTTTTATTAGTCGTTCCACAACCGTCACTGTTTACATTTTTCATCGATGTAGCTGCTTATTTTGTTGTTATCGCAATTGGAGGACATGCACACAATAAATCATGTCTATAGGTAAACAACATAAAACTTAGAAAATACTACAAATGGCGCAGTTTACGCCATCTGTAGCACGATGCTACATTTTAGGATGCTGAGCATACGTAATCCTAAAATGTAGCATCTTGCTACAGATGGCGTTTACCGCGCCATTTGTAGTATTTTCTAAAACGCACTGTTAAGACAGCAGGTAAAAGTTGGTCTGTGTTCTGTTGGAGCTGCCTGCGACGCGCTGATGAGATCCAAAAAGATCGAAATCGCGATCCGCGTCTGGCAGTTTCGACAGAATACAGAATAAAACTTAATTGAGAATTTAAAATATGTCATTAACGGTCTACCTGATTTCCACCTAGACTTGTATTTCGTTTTTCTTGTTCAAGACGTACTCCAACTATTTATAATAAATTTATTACTCGAATACAGTCGGAAAACTTTTTGAATTTAGAGTCATAAAGCATAGGTAAATAGTTACATTGTTTACCTGCTTTCTCCTTTAAATTCCCTTCACGAAAGCAATATAAATCTTATTCCTAATCCCTTGGTAGTATTACTTGCACTTTACACATTTCAAACCTAACGGTTATTTGTCTTCATTCTTTCATTGAAACATAGTAGTGTACAACATACAAAATGGCGGTTTAATTCTCCGCATGTTCATATAACAATCATATAAAGCAAATAACGAATGTGACAAAACTTCACAATCGGTACGAATTAGTTTAAATTTAAGGGAGTGTCTTCGTAGCCGGCGTATGTCGTACGCAGTTGCTAGATTATCAAATTTAACTATAATGTGGCTTAAGACATTGTTTTTTTTAATTACTAATAGTGGTCAATGTTAATATGCAACATCAACTTGAAATCACTTTTCGATTTTGAACCACTACAAATTTACTCAAATCAATGATCATTTAACATTTAAAATACAAAAGGGAATTCTATTTTGTATTTTACATTTGAAATAACAAATCAAATAAGTATTTGCATTTAGTATTTAATTACATACTTTTAAAAAACCATTTTGCACATCTCTGTTTATTACGTACTTCCGAAAATGACCCGATTACGGTTAGGTCCATTATGTGCATAATGGCATTGGCGCAGCATCAGACGCTTGGATTTCATAATCAATCTCGAGTAAATAAAACGGTTAATTTGTGCTTTTTGCACAACCGTCTTGTTAACAATTACATTTCCAAATATCCATTCGTTTTATTACTTAAATTGAAATGTGAAACGTGTTGAGAATAAAAAGAGTCAGCTAAAATTATTTCTTTTTTTTTACGTCACAGTCACGTATCTGTTCTTACACATGTATGACACATATATTTATGACATATATATGTTATATTCGGTTTAAATTATCAAGACCCCTACCTAAATAGATCCTATCGACCGTGGGTACGCACATAAACACTTAAAACTGGGCATGTCAATTATTTTATTGATGTCAATCTTTTTTCTTCGTTTTCTTTGCTCTCCTACATTATTGTAGATTGTACGACTTTAGATATAATTTCCGATAAAGAGCATAATGTTCGACACCTACTAAGAAAACTTGGCCACCAATGGGCAACCGACTTCGTATACATATAATCAGGTTATCTGTGCAAGCGATCGTTCAAGGCTGCGATGGCTTACTAGATCCACAAAAGGTGAAAAATTCACTGTCGTGTAATGATAATGAATTCTATAGAAGACCAACCTTAAAAGAATATTGTTCCTTTAATGAACACAATGTCAGATTTATTATTTGCATTATTTATGTACTTATTATTTCACAAGCTGGTCGTCTTCAGATAAATAATTTATGGTAAATATTACGTCAAAATGTAAAATAGTCTCATTGCGATGAAACTTTGATGGTGAGTTACTATCTACAATCTAATGAGAGTTTTTGGATTAATATAATTACTAAAAAAGAAAAAAATCGAATATTCTTATATTTCTTCCTGTTTCATTAGTTAATCCAAACATTCCTGTTTCGTCACCTTACCTTTCTTCTACCTGTCCGCAGGTAATAATTTGTTCCTAATTATTTATGTAAGTATTAAATTACTTTAATCAATATAGCCTATATCCAATGATGGATTAACCCGTCTGTATTAAGGGATGGGAGTCACGAGGACAACATGAGTGTCAAACATCAGGGGAAGATGACGACCCTATGAATCCAAGATGACTCTACCAGCAAAGGAGTGCAAGTAATTCGATTGGGAGAGGGACTTGCTCCTCGATCATCCGACTGGAGGTGGTGCTATGGGAAACTGGAGCAACTCCCTCCTCCCCCAGATGGAAATCTTTCCTGCTTCCGTGGCCGATCTGAGATTGGATTTTTAATGGTAGTGGTTAAACTTCATATTAAGGAGTCGAGTCGGCTCATTTGGACAGGTACCTGGTGAGGATTAGATAGGTCTCGTTCACATAAGAGGGATTCTAGGGGGTCTTGCTCACTCCCTAGACAGAACTGCAATAGTTTTGGCCTCCATGTGCTAACTGAGTGTATTAGTCTTTCGCACAAGGGGTTGTAGCAGGAAGGTATTAGGAATTACTACGTTATTCAGAATAAATTGTTGGCTATCTACTAGGTATGGCGATTTCGAATTTCAAAAATAATAATTGTAAAATAATGAACCAAACGTCGACAGAAAGCTTATGTAGGTTATAATTATTACATTTAACCCTTCGCCTTTTAACCCTATATGTGGTAATGTTAAGATAAAAAATTAAACGACGTTCTTCACGATTCTGTCGATAGATTAGTTTATCTGCCGACAACATATAGTTAGAGATATGCGATATACTTAAAACATATACATTTCTAATGTTGAATGAAAGTAAGCAATTTTGGTATGATATTGTTTAGATATAGTTTAAATAAAATGGAAGCGGCACTGATAAAACAGTATTAAATGGAATAAATAAAAGGAAAATAAAAATACTGGTATGCACGGGAAAAAAGTAGTGCTAATATAAAGATAGGAGATGAAAAATTAGAAGAACTGGCTTTCAATAAAAAAAATCACGTCTATGCTCGCGAACGGTTAATTTAGAAATTCGAAAAAGATTGTTAAAAGTATATGTTTGGAGTTCGGTGCTGTACGGGTGCAAAATATTGACGGTGGGAGAGGCGGAATAGAAAAGGTTAGAAGCGTTCAAAAAGTGCTGTCACAGGCGAATGATGAGGATACCAAGGATAGAGAAGGTTAGAAAAGAAGAGGTATTAGAAAGAATAGGAGAACAGAGGAGTCAATAAGAAATAGGCGAGATGGGTTGGTAGGACACCTTCTCAGGCATGAAGGTCTAATCAGAGACGTATTAGAGGCAGAAACAAGAGTTAGAGGAGTAGAGGTAGACCTACATTAGATTGCTGTTCGCAAATAAGTAAGGATGTGGATTATTCCAGTATTGGGGAAATGCGAAGATTAGCTCGGGATAAGAAGAAGTGGAGGTGCGTGTCCAACCAATCATAAGACTGACGACCTTATGATAATGATGATATTGTTTATTCTTACATCAGTTGTTTTTTATGCGATATCTTCTGTCCGTTTACTGGTTGTTTTACGTCATGAGATGTCGTTAAGATATTGTCTCTCACTTCAATATTGTATTCAGAACCTCGCCTTCTTAATTTGACCGAGTAAGCTTTTTATTGTATTTCCATTTGCTAAATGTTAATTAAATTAAAAATAACTAAAAGGCCTAATGACCAATCTTTAATAAGATCAATTGAAAGTGACAAGCCATGAACTATATAAAACCGATAATTGAAAGGTGGCACATTATGTTCTAATAAGAAAATTAATTTCTTTTCTTCTTTTATCTATTTATGCACCTAGATGCAGATACGATTTTACGTATCAAAAGAACACCTAGGTGACGAAGGTTACTCATTTCGATCTTTATCGACCCACTGTCGATAATATCGACTATAACAGACACTTCAAAATGTGAAGCCGTTAACATTTTACAACTCGCAGCGGTTGCTTTGGCAAAGAGCTGATGTTTTTGCGATAATATCAGGGCGAGGACCACAACCAAGGTAACCGAGCAACTATGTGACAACATCGCTGGGAGTGAAAAGTTCAGTTATAAAACTTACCCATGACGACAATTTGAAAACTGAAATTCTAGACACGAGTAAGTGCTACAGTGTGTTTCAAAGATTTAGAAAAAGAAAAAATGGAAAGTCGTAACAGCTTCGTTTCATGGTAAAAATGGAACAGCCCACATCCTTAACTATTTACGAACAGTAATCTACTGTAGGTCTACCTCTACCCCCCCGAACCCCTGTTTCTGCCTCTAATATGTCTCTGACTAGACCTTTATGCCTAAGAAGGTGTCCTACCAACCTATCTCGCCTATTTTTTATTGACTTCCGTCCTCTGTTCTCCTATTCTTTCCAATACCTCTTCATTTCTAACCTTTTCTACCCACAATATCCTCATCATCCGCCTATAACACCACATTTCGAACGCTTCTAACCTTTTCTTTTCCGCCGCGCCCACTGTCCATGTTTCGCACCCGTACAACGCCG
>NW_020439650.1:18730-20693 GCF_000699045.2 Agrilus planipennis
GATTTTCCTGCTTTTCCATTTTTACGAAAACCACAGAGGCGTCTTGTTCAGCGTGCTGTCAAACCTACACTAGCAAGGAGATCGGGCTGAAACTATAGCTACAAGCTATCCAAGGATGGTACTATAGAATGTCACCTCAAGGTAGGCCTAGTGGCGTCATCTCTTGGTTAGGCCGGAAACTTATCAATCCACCCTCGTATGTGGTTTTCAAATTGAAACTAGTCGATTTTTCACAAATAACGTAAATGGGTAAGTACTACAGAATCTGCTTGAACGTAAATTAATCAAGTGTCAATTGACGCTAAAGTTCCCCTAAATTATAAACATAAATGACAGTTCAATAGACAATCGCTATGCTTGGATATAATTTGCATAATCATATGCTGGAGTAGTCAACAGTTGTACAAAAGTGGAAATAATCGAGACGGATGATGCTTTTTGCACAATTTTTAAATGACCAAGAAAGGATTCAAGCAGCAACTCCAAACGATTAGGTTGTGGGAGGATAAGACAATTGTTGAAAGCTCACGATATATCAAATTTGGTCCTTCGAGCCGGACCTTAAACGCATGAAGTGTTTACTTATTGAGCTTAAATGGAAATGGAACCTTTTATGTTTCATACCTTGTTAAGTGTTAGGATTTCGAAAGTCTATAGTTATTTTAATCGACTAAATAAAATTAAATACTACAATCTTATAAATAACTAAAAAGAAAGACTCGCCTTAATTACCACTAATGGACACGTGTTTCGTCTACTTCTAATAATAATATTATTCGTGTGAGACACATTTGAAGTTGACGAAACACGTATTTTGTGGGTGGGTTTCACTTTTTGGTTGTTTAGTCTTTATATTAGCCTCATTTGTCCCTTTTACTACAATTTTAGTTTAATATCTCCGTGAATTATTTAAAAAATTCCGGCTTATTACTTAACTGCATCTTATAGAAAACTTTTTGTCATAAAGCGAGTTTTTGTTTTAAAAATTTTTAAAACAAGAAGTGACGATGGCAATCCTTATTTAGTGTTATTATTAGTAATCTATTGAATTCTTTTCATAAGTATTCCTTCAAGTCACAACTGTGTTTTTTCTTTTAAATAAGGTATTTGTTGTAGATGGTAAAGAATCCGGTTAGCTGCGCAAAATAAACGTGAAACAATTGTTGGAGTTAAGATTGCTTCGTTATGATAAAAATAATGAAAACAATTTGTATGCTCGACTGCCTCGGATGTATAGTGTCTCGGAAATGAGCGCAAATCGGATGTTTAGTACGCAGTCCGTGTAAAGTCTTTTGTTTTTCTCGGCCAAATGCCAAACACAATAGAAAACTGCGAGGTGGCCATGATATTTCTATGTTATTATGAGAAATGGCAATTCATACCATTTTTTTAATAACAACTCCAAGACGCATAGGAAATTTCCATTTGTTACATTAGTCAGAGGCTGAGATGACGTTAGTGATGAATGATGAGATACTCAATTAGAATTGTGGTATCTGTTGAAAAAAAGAAAGTGAATACAGAATTATCAGATGATAAGTCAGGAATCAGTAGAAAGCGGGGTAAAGGTCCAGATGATGGCCCACACCCCCCCAAGGGGGTGGGGATGGGGGATCGAAGAAGGAGGTCTCCCCCACCACTGTATCATAAAAAGTTCGTGGCGGTCTCACCCCCATAAAAAGTTATAGGGGTTCAAAGTTAATAAATATGCCAATTTTTATACATTTCTGGGCATGTAAATATTTATATAATCATTCTTAAACAATATTCAAAGGTAAAACTAATGAAAAAATACATAAAAATATTGAGAAAGTTATATAAAACATTATTTAACTATCTTTGTCAATAGGTTAGGTTAGGTTATCGGGTTTTGTTCAAGTGACCACCCTCTTTCGATCCCCCACCTCCACTCGCTTGAAAATATTTTTTTTATTGAATTTTATTTGAATTGTAGTGTATGAAA
>NW_020439650.1:21486-23286 GCF_000699045.2 Agrilus planipennis
CGATGTTCTTTGATTCTTACTGTCAATGTTCGATCACATTGTTCCATGTATATAATTAAAATTTATTTATTTAGGATACATAATTTGTATTTATTAAGAACTAGCACACGAGGAGGTTATCAATTATTTAAACCAGTATTTCCCTTTTACTTTTGAATGATATACCCACATACCAGAGTCAAGTAGGTTTGTACCTACGGACGATTAATGGTAATAATTAATTAACAGATTTCGATCAAAAGACATGCCGATAAATAATTAAACTGTGTTGAAGCTGATCATATATTTATGACGTTATCGATGGTAGTGATTTAATTAACTTACCGTTTCTTAATGTTTCAAAACATTTATTAAATTGCTCTTAGTGATAGAGAGGGGGAAGACAGAAGTCATTAACATGAATAGATGGATTCAGTTCAAATAAAAACTGTCCTAATCTTGGTATTCGTTCTGGCCTTGCTCAAATACTTCTAGTCTTGGTCTTGCTGATATAGTTTCGGTTCTGGTCTTGGTCTTGGTCTTGCGTGTTAAATGTTGATCTTGGTCATTTAATTTTGAAGTGAAACTTTACGCACGGTAGGGTAAGTTCGTTTTATGCGAGTTGGCGAGTTGCTATGTAACGAAATCATGCAACGCATTTCCCCCGTTGTCTGTCCCTATTTATGCTTAGATCATTAAAACTACGCAACGGATTTTAATGCGTTTTTTTTTAATAGATAGAGTAATTCAAGAGGAAGGTTTATATGTATAATACATGTATAATATAGTAGAGAAACACTGATATTTTTAGAGGTTTGTAATGTGATGTAAATAAACACATTTTGTTGCGCTTACATTGCAAACGCTGGCTGAACACTACGAGATAGATCTAATAATATACTACAGTATTGTACACCTTAAAAAGGTCTANTAAATTGCTCTTATTGATAGAGAAGGGGAAGAGTGAAGTCATTAACATAAATAGATGGATTCGGTTCAAATAAAAACTGTCCTAATCTTGGTATTCGTCCTGGCCTTGTTCAAATACTTCTAGTCTTGGTCTTGCTGATATAGTTTCGGTCCTGGTCTTGGTCTTGGTCTTGCGTGTTAAATTTTGATCTTGCTCATTTAATTTTGAAGTGAAACTTCTTTACGCACGGTAGGGTAAGTTCGTTTCATGCGCGTTGCCATGTAACGGAATCATGCAACGCATTTCCCCCGCTGTCTGACCCTATGTATGCTTAGATCTTTAAAACTACGCAACAGATTTTAATGCGGGTTTTTTAATAGATAGAGTAATTCAAGAGGAAGGTTTATATGTATAATACATGCATAATATAGTAGAGAAACACTGATAATTTTAGAGGTTTGTAATGTGATGTCGTAAATAAACACATTTTTTTGCTACATTGCAAACGCTAGCTGAACCCTACGAGATAGATCACAATAATATACTACAGTACTGTACACTTTAAAAAGGTCTACAAAAAAGTCCGTGATGGTATTACGTTTATCTCTTAGGGATAACCCATAATAACCATTTTCTATCCTTTACTTTTTACGAGAAGTAATGGCTTATTTACGAAGCGATTTTAAGCAATACAGCATTAATTCTTATCCAATTAAGTAGTTTTAAATACATTGTGCATTTAATATAGATCAATATGGCCCTTTACAGCATGTAATTTAAATGGATATTTTCGAAGATATTACAGACTTAAAATGCAGGGACATAGCGGTTGCGGCGGTACCGGCCGGTTTGTATTGTCTAATGACAAAAAAGCTGTGATTGTTGTATATAAAGACATTCTATAGTATATT
>NW_020439650.1:24811-25392 GCF_000699045.2 Agrilus planipennis
AGGCGTCTTGTTCAGCGTGCTGTCAAACCTACACTAGCAAGGAGATCGGGCTGAAACTATAGCTACAAGCTATCCAAGGATGGTACTATAGAATGTCACCTCAAGGTAGGCCTAGTGGCGTCATCTCTTGGTTAGGCCGGAAACTTATCAATCCACCCTCGTATATAAAGATATTTTGAAGTATATTTACTATCAGCATTGCACCCGTGCGAAGCATAGTGTAAAAATAATACCATTAAACCAATTCAATAGCGTGTTGTATAATTACACGTTGTATTTTTCTTTTAATAATACAATAGTTTTCTAGGAACAAATTTTTCTATTTAGGGACCGACACAATAACTGTCTTAAATGCTAAAATTTTTCGTTTTAGGTTGGTGCGAACGAAACACCTAAAAGTGTTTGAAGGCAACGCTTCATGCGTGTTGTCTTCTCCTACTGTATCTAACTTAATCGTCCTAAGCAAACTTATCATACCAGACATTAAAATGTAAACATTGTATACTATTCAGCTAATTTACAAACTAGCCAAGTAACGTCCAATTCTACAAATTCCTTGCTTTTTAAGATATATACATTTC
>NW_020439651.1:0-6427 GCF_000699045.2 Agrilus planipennis
TATTCATTTAAATTACATACTGTAAAGGGCCCTATTGATCTATATTAAATGTACAATTACAATATATTTAAAAGTACTTAATGCTGTATTGCTTAAAATCGCTTCGTAAATAAGCCATTATTTCTCATAGAAAGTAAAGGATAAAAAATTATTATTGTGGGTTATCCCTAAGACATAGACATATACCATCCCGGACTTTTTTGTAGAAATTTTTAAGGTGCACAATACTGTACTACTGAATAGTCACCTTTTACTACGACTACACATGGGTGGCTAAAGTGGTGACCCCGACTACGAACGTATGGTCAGTGATGAACTACGATTGGTGACCACAACAGCAGGAGGATGATGTGCCGCCGTCACATATTCACCACCGGCCAGTCCTCATCAGGACTACATTGGTCACCCTGCAGAGCAGCGCAGCCCTGCTCCTCGACAAGCAGCATGTAAGCTAACAACACCGCCCAGGCCAGCCGCAACGTGACGCCCAACCTTGCCACAAAACGCCGCCGTTCACCATGTCCCTTGACTGACTAGACGTTAAATTGCCACCCTTCGTGCCATCCGACCCCAAACTCTGGTTTTGTATGGTCGACAGGAATTTTTGAGGCCTACGGAATTACGTCCGAAACAGCAAAGTTTGGGTATGTACTAAGCAACCTTGACCCTCACTATGCGGCGGAAGTGCGTGTTATCATTGTCAATCCCACGGCGATTGAATTATATGCCACCATCAGGGCAGCACTCATTCGTCGGCTGGGCATCTCCCAAGAAACACGGATGAAACAACTTCTCGAGCCACGAGATTTGGGAGACAGGAAACCCACGCAATTTCTGTGCCATCTACGCGGTCTGGCCGGAACCACTATGTCGGACAATTTACTATGAACCATTTGGTCAAGTCGTCTTCCTCTTAATATTAAAGCCATCATCGCAACTATGCGCGATAAGAATCTGGATGAAACAGCAAAGGTCGCCGATTACATCATGGAAGCAACTCAAACACAGTCCATGATAGCAGCTACGGCCACACCTACTCTCCAGCACGATACCATCCAACAACTGACCAACATGGTACATACCCTCCAGACGGATCTGAACAACATGAGACGACACATGGCAAGAAAATTGAAGATCCAACACCGCTCTATTCCACGCAGTTTTAAATCCCCACATCGTTCCAAGCACAATATTAGGGCAAATGATCAAGGGCAAGGCACACTAGCGCATCTCACCATGACGGATGGCAACAGGAAATCAATCAGGAAACCACGTACGGCAACGACAAGTGAGGTCCGCACAACGCAACGTCGCCTATTTGTAACGGACAGAGTCACAAACCAAAAATTTCTAGTCGACACCGGTGCTGATATCTGCGTGTATCCCAAGTCACTAATACCTGGGCCACGTCAGAAATCCACGTTCACGCTACAAGCAGCAAACGGCACCAACATACCGACCTATGGTACTATTATTCTGTCGCTCAACTTAGGCTTATGAAGATGTTTCCCATGGCGTTTCATCATAGCCGACGTCACCAAACCGATTATTGGTGCAGATTTCCTAGCGCACTACCAGCTGCTGGTAGATTTAAGCAACCAACGACTCTTGGATCGACTGACACACCTCACCACCTCTGGTAAATTAATCAATTGCTGCCAACCTTCTGTCACTTTCGTTACAGAAACGAAAACGACCACTTCACCATACCACGAGATACTTCAGGATTTTCCGTCATTAACTCGACCCAACGGCCAGATCACCTTTTCAAAGCATGCAACAAGGCACTATATCAACACTACCCCCGGTCCACCAGTAGCATGCAAACCACGACGTTTAGCTCCGGACCGTTTCTCTGCAGCAAAGAGAAAATTTAAAACGTTGGTACAACTGGGTATCGCACGTCCCTCCTCCAGCCCCTGGGCATCGCCACTACACATGGTCCCAAAGAAGGACGATGAATGGCGCCCATGCGGAGACTACCGTGCTCTCAACGCGAGAACAATCCCGGACAGATATCCAGTACGCAACATCGACGATTTCACGCATGCACTAGCAAATAAGAAGATTTTCTCCACAATCGACTTGGTTAGAGCGTATAACCAAATTCCAGTCGCAGAGGAAGACATCCCAAAGACAGCAATTACAACACCTTTTGGATTGTTCGAGTTTCCTCATATGAATTTTGGTTTACGTAACGCCAGCCAAACATTTCAACGTTTTATTGACGAAGTGTTACACGGCCTTGACTTCTGTTTTGCTTACATCGACGACATACTGGTCGCATCAGAAAATGCTGAGCAGCACAAACAGCATTTACGCACGTTGTTTACTCGTCTACAGTCATACGGAATACTGCTTAACCAAGCAAAATGCAACTTTGGTAAACAAGAAGTTTCTTTTCTAGGTTATTCTGTCTCGGCAAATGGAATACGTCCTTTACCCGACAGAGTAACAGCAATCTCCAATTTCCCCAAGCCTACTACCGCAAAACAATTGCGACGTTTCCTGGGTATGCTCAACTTTTACAGAAAGTTCCTGCCTAACGCTGCCCGCACTCATTCTGCTCTGAATGAACTTTTACTGGGGAAAATCAAAGGAAATGCACCACTTCAATGGAATCCCACAGCCAACGAGGCATTCAATTCAAGTAAGGAGCAATTGGCGCAGACGACTCTCCTGCACCATCCGCAACCAGATGCTACCTTAGCAATTTTCTGTGACGCATCCGACCATCACTTGGGCGCTGCGTTACAACAATTCCACAATGGAACCTGGGAACCCCTTGCATTTTTCTCCTCCAAGCTATCGAACGCTGAAGTTAAATACAGCGCCTTCGACAGAGAACTTCTCGCGATTTATCGCACAATTAAGCATTTCCGCCATTTTCTCGAAGCCCGTGACTTCATTATATTTACGGATCACAAGCCCCTCACCTTTGCCTTCCGTCAGAACCCTGACAAATGCTCTCCCAGACAGTCACGGCACCTCAATTTCATTAGCCAGTTCTCTACGAACATCCAACATATTTCTGGGAAGGACAATATCATCGCAGACGCACTCTCACGGATTTCTGAGTTATCAACGCATATTGACTACGAAGCTCTTGCTACTGCGCAGGAATCCGATAGGGAACTACAACATTATCTCAACGCTAACCGTTCCCTACATCTCAAACGCATTCACATTCCCGGCTCAAATAAAGCCATTTTCTGCGACATCTCTACTGGTACAGCAAGACCTTTTTTAACTTCAACATTTCGTTTCGCAGCATTCAAACAATTACATTTCCTAACACATCCTGGAATCCGTGCTTCCATAAAACTTGTGACCCAGCGATTTATTTAGCCATCTGCTAATAAAGATTGCGCCAAGTGGGCACGCGAATGTCTCTCTTGTCAAAAGGCAAAAATTACCCGTCACGTTTTTCCACCCTTGGGCGATTTCAGACTACCATCAGAAAAGTTCGACCACGTCCACATGGACATAGTTGTGATGCCGCCCTCGGAAGGATACCGTTACTGTAGACAGATTCACACGTTGGCCTGAAGCTTCTCCAATGACAGACGCACAACAGTCGCACGAACGTTTTATGAAGACTGGATCTGTCGTTATGGCACACCCCTGAGAATCACCACGGACCAAGGTAGACAGTTTGAGTCCCAGCTTTTCAAGGAGCTTTCGCATCTAACAAACTCAAAGCATATGCACACAACGGCATACCACCCCGCAGCTAATGGTGTGGTTGAGAGACTACACCGCCAGTTAAAAGCCGCTATAGTTTGCCATCAGAACAGCAGCTGGACCAGGATTCTTCCCACTGTTCTTCTAGGAATTCGTGCAGCCTGGAAGGGAGATCTCAAGACTACAGCAGCCGAAATATTATACGGTAAACCACTTCGTCTACCGGGCGAATTTCTGGCACCAGACACCCGTCAATCGCACACCACCACCCAGACATTGTTATTAAGAACGTTAGGTGAACATCTTGACCATTGGGATGCATTGTTAATTCAAATCCCTACAAATAAAATTGTTAGAAATTCGCATAAATAATGAAAAAAGTCCACTAACGGTTCCGAAATGCCAAACATGAAATAATTGACTTATATAAATTCAGCAAAAAATTATCTAAACAAATCAAAGTCACACGCATTAGCTACAATACGTAAATCATTTCCATAAACACTATAAATGTGAAATGTTCAAAAAGATAAAAGTTAGTGATTGTATAAATAATATCAAATTAATAAACTTATGTTTAATGAAACGAAAACGACCACTTCACCATACCACGAGATACTTCAGGATTTTCCCTCATTAACTCGACCCAACGGCCAGATCACCTTTTCGAAACATGCAACAAGGCACTACATCAACACTACCCCCGGTCCACCAGTAGCATGCAAACCACGACGTTTGGCCCCGGACGGTTTCTCTGCAGCAAAGAGAGAATTTGAAACGTTGGTACAACTGGGTATTGCACGTCCCTCCTTCAGTCCCTGGGCATCGCCACTGCACATGGTCCCAAAGAAAGACGATGAATGGCGCCCTATCGTGCCCTCAACGCGAGAACAATCCCGGACAGATATCAGCCAGTTCTCAACGAAACCCAGCATATTTCTGGGAGAGATAACATCATCGCAGACACACTCTCACGGATTTCTGGGTTATCAACACATATTAACTCAAATCAATCGTTATATCTCAAACGCATTCACATTCCCGGCTCAAATAAAGCCATATCTGCAACATATCTACTGGTACGGCAAGACCTTTTTTGACTTCAACATTCCGTTTCGCAGCATTCAAACAATTACATTCCCTAACATATCCTGGAATCCGTGCTTCCATAAAACTTGTGACCAAGCGATTTATTTGGCCATCTGCTAATAAAGATTGCCCCAAATGTGCACGCGAATGTCTCTCTTGTCAAAAGGCAAAAATTACCCGTCACGTTTTTCCACCTATGGGCGAATTCGGACTACCATCAGAAAAGTTCGACCACGTCCACATGGACATTTCCAACCTATACTCACAACGAGGAAAATGGACGATCGACCAGCCCATACTACAACTCGGTCCGGTCGTCGAGTACATTTCCCTAGCTATATCCGAGCAAGCTGATCCACATCATTCCTGACTGGAAGGGGGGTCCTGTGGGAACACTCGGTATAACAAGGAACATTTATATTGTGTATCAATTAAGCGTCTGCATTTGTGCTGACTTAGTTAGGTCGCGACACACTGCGACTAACTAGGTCAAAGGCAGTTACATACACAAACGTAAAGCGCTGAAATGTTCTTTGCCATTTAAACCCATGTAAATACTCTTGTATAAATACCGTGTAAATATTCAAATAAATTAGTCTAACACCAGGCTCGCTATCATTGGATACTGCAACAATATCAACCCTGAATACCGCAAGTGTATCAACCATCGGATGCTGTACCAGTGCTACCACTCATCATAGACACAGCAATGTGTCCAACGCTATTATAAATCGGTTCTTCTCAGAACCACAACTTTTGATAGTCACACCTTACTACGACTAACCGGTGTGGCAAGAGCATTCATCAACAAATTCCTGTGCGTCCTTAATTATATTAGGCCAACAATATTCCCTACCTATTTGCGCAGATAACTCTTGCGCTCCGCAGTGACCCGGGATATGCAGTTGTTTCAAAATTTCCTTTTGTTCCTGAAGGTCAGTGACATTTTTTGTTAGTGTACAAAAATTTAATAGAATCGTCAAAAGCGTTATGTATCATTTGAGCAATGTTTTCGTATAAATACCTATCTTTCGTATAAATGCAATTAATAACTTTCGGGTCCGCGTATTCGCGTAATACGTTAATCAATTCATTCTCACCATTATTTCGAGTTATGTGTAGTAAATATCTCGTCTTGTCAAAAAGTTTTATTTTACTTAATTTCGGACTACTGAAAAGAGTTATAACAAATTGCATCTTGTGGAGGTTAAGGGGTTTGTCTGTAATTGGCAATGTCGCTTTTACATTCTCCGATTGAGAATGTCTTGTGACACTAGAATCATCTTCTGGAGTTCTTGTCGAATCGAGCAGGTTCCGATTCTCAAAGTGTTCACGTTCTGGGGGTTTGATCCTGATGTCCGACAGTATCTGAATTTTCTCTTGTACAGGTTTTTCGGCAGGTTCCGCCACCAAGCATTGCTCTGGTTTCAAATTTTCCTCAGGTAAAAATTCGTCCAAGTCGCTCGGGTCAATGTAACTTCGTTCGGCTATATCGCCAGGATGGTTAAACATAGAAAGCAAGTCCTCCTGTGTTTCCACCGGGTACGTCTCCAGTCGCGATAAGAAGTCAGCATTAGTATTAGCTTTCCCCTTTTTATAAGTTATCGTGTAATCAAATTCTTCTAGCTTTAACCGCCACCTTACCAATTTTGAA
>NW_020439651.1:8643-10924 GCF_000699045.2 Agrilus planipennis
GGTATTTCACACTTCAGAATCGCGTCAAGATAGGTACATGGGAAAGTCGTCAATCTACGTATCACGTAATCTAACGAAGAATTAGGCCATTCACTTTATTCTCCTGACATGCAGAGAAGCAGCAGATTCCTCGAGAACTTCGGTGGACTACTGCCTAGAAAGGCATAAGGTAGGGGAAGATCGTTACCCTTCGTACGCGGGGCACATTCATACAGTCAAAATAAAACTTAAACGAAACAACGTACATTCTTGCTTTTGTATATGTGCGTAAGTCGGGGTACCAACTTTACGCCAACGTGGTATCGCGCCATTTGCACTGGTGAGAGTGAAGTGACAGCCAGGAACGTGTTTTCGCGCTCGGTAAGTAATTTTTTGATCTATGTTGTTGTCGTTTGTTATCGTAGATAAAATAAGTTTTCATATAGAGTATTCTATCAGTAAGTAGCAAAATATACTTAAGATACGTTTTCAATACTTAATTAATGATTTAATTCTATTAATATCAAAAAAGGTTATATTTTGTTGTTATTTAGTTAGTGGGGTACTTACGGACAGAACAAGATGGGGCACGTTTGAACGCGTACGAATGTGCCCCAACTGGTAGGTAGGTACGATTTAGTGTATTAGTGTGATAATTGCTAATTTTTGCATTAACTTTGTCCTGTGTTTTGCTATCGGTGATGTACGTATATATATTTTATACCTATTTCTTATTATTTTTTCACAGAAACATGGTGCGGACTTATAAACCAAAAAAGACAAGTAGACAAGCTGTGAATGAAGAATCCATGCAGTCAGCAATACAGGATGTTACACAAGGAGTATTGTCATATAGAAAAGCTGCGGACAAGTACAATTTGAAATTGTCAACATTAGAAAGCCGAGTAAAAAAATACAAGAATCGCAATGATGCTGAAGGGTCAAGCAACCGTACATTTGACTCTAAATATACAAGTTTCCAAGTCTTTTCTATGGAAGAAGAAAAACTGCTAAATGATTATATTATCAAATGTTGTAAGATGCATTATGGTCTTACGACGATTCAAGCAAGAAAGCTAGCATATGAGTATGCCAAATCTTTGAGTTTGAAATATCCAGCAAAGTGGAAAGAAAATAAGATAGCTGGAAAAGAATGGATGTATGGTTTTCGCAGAAGAAACCCGGAACTCAGCTTACGCAAACCCGAAAACACAAGCGCTGCCAGATCTTATGCGTTTAACAAAACTTCGGTTACCGAGTTTTATACCAACTTGAAGACAGTGTTGGAGCGACAGCCATTAACTGCTGACAGAATCTTTAATTTCGATGAATCAGGTGTATCTACCGTTCTAGATACTCCTAAAGTCTTGGCTCCAAGATGTCAAAAACAAGTCGGACAAATTGTATCAGCTGAAAGAGGCGAACTCGTAACTTTTGGTGGCATTATATCTGCCAGCGGAAACACCATTCCTCCACTTTTCGTGTTTCCACGCGTTAATTATAAACATAATTTTCTCGAAGGAGCACCCGAAGGAAGTCTCGGCGCTGCAAATAAAAGTGGCTGGATAAATAGCGATATATTCGTCTCTGTTTTAAAACATATCCAGAAGCACACACTCTGCACAAAAGATAACCCCATATTATTGTTGTGTGACAACCATGAAAGCCATGTTTCTCTCGAAGCCATCAACTACGCCAAAGAAAATGGCATAATTTACCTATCTTTTCCACCACATACATCTCATCGCCTACAGCCACTTGATGTGGGAGTCTTTGGAGCATTTAAATCAAAGTTGAAAATTGCTTTCAATAATTGGCATATAATGAACCCAGGCAAAGCATTGACAATTTACAATATTCCAAAGCTTGTGAAAATTGCATTTTTCGATTCATTCACGGCAAAAAATATCACAAGCGGGTTTAACAAACCCGGAATATGGCCTCTTAATGAATTAGCCTTTAGTGACGAAGATTTTACTCCAACTGAGGTGTATACATCCGGTAACGTAGAACATGTGCCTCCTACTCAAAACGCCGTTAAAGATTTGTCAGCACCTGCTCTGCAGCCAAGTGTCTCTGATATCTACCAACCCTCTACTTCTGGAACACAGGATTTCTTGGAGGTTCCGCGAGAATCTACAGAACAAACTATTAACTCACCATTGATAACCTATGATGGTGAACTACAAAGGTTTAATTTAGATGCATGTGAACCAGATGCTTTGAACAATTCACCAATCCATCAAATAGTAGCTCCTTTCAAGACAGTTTTGACACCAGAGGCAATTCGACCCTATCCGAC